>NC_037591.1:43966902-44266902 GCF_003073045.1 Pomacea canaliculata | reverse complement strand
TGGCAAAGTCTCTGAACACATGAGGTCTGGAGACAACGATGGCGAGGCAGCAGACAGACAGACAGACAGGTCACTAGGACAATAATGTCACCAGGATGACAGCTAGTATGACAAGTGCAACAAATGGCATGGATTTTATGACAATATGCCAGATCTTCTGATAGTGCAGTGTCGTATACATTTTCTGTTCACATCTGATCACAAAATCTGTTTTTTTCCTTTCCCACGGAAGACAAGACTGCAGCTGTTTGTGATGAACAATTACAACAGATGTGTTTTGCTGCTTGCGCACTTCAAAACTCGTTGTCTGTCTGTGCTGAGGGGTGAGTGCAACTGCTTTTCCCCGTGGGCTGCCTGAATTCCACCTACCTTTCTACTTGTACTGCTTTTGTCTCCTATCGTTGGTATGGTATATTGTAACTACGACTGTACGTGTCTACACTTCATTCATATTTACATGTGGCAAGTATTTTCAACTACACACTACGTGCTCAAATAATTGTCTAAAGGATCTACTGTTTTCTGCATACAACAATCAGCTGCTATACTTGCAAAGGACCTGTTGTTTTGTGCTTATATACCTTCAACATCTCAATGTGCAGGTAACCTGTCTTACCTGTGTGCTCTTCTTGTGCTTGCAATGTCATTTTCAAGGTAACAAAGTGAAACCGCTTTTGCCAAATTAGTTCAAGACAGAAAATGGCAGTGCCACTTCCTATCAGCATGAAAGACAGCAGTGCCACCTCACCTAACATAAAACCTGCCATTTTTACATTAGCTCAAGACAAAACATGTCGATGTGGGTTTTCGCTGCCTACGAGGTGTATATGGTTCAGCAGTTTGACCCACTTGTCAGGTACAGAGTGAAGTCGGCCAGGTGAGGCAGGTGAGACCAGCCACCTAAGAGTCTTTCCCGTTCTCCTGAAATCCCAGTCTGATCGCCTTTCACTTGGCGACTTGGCGTGAGTGAGTGTGAGAGAGAAAGTGACGAGAGAGAGAGAGAAAAAAAAAACTAACGGTAAAAATGTCACGAATTGTTGTCATTCTTTAACCTCAAGGTCACATCGACTGCCAAACTTGTGTGCGCCAGTCCTGTAAACAACTCAACGTGTACTCCCTAGCTTACCTGGCTCCCACACCCACACCCACACCATGCATCTCTCTCTCCCCTCCATGCACCCCCGAGGCTTGCCTTGTCCTGCCCGACTTTTGCCAACGCCGCATTCCTGTAGGCGGCCGGCGCGCGCTCTCGCGTTCTCTCTCTCCCTAACGTCTTTGCTGCACGAGACGAGCACCGCCTGCAACAGACATATTCTTGTCACACACCAACCACTTACAGCACCAGTCGGCTTGATTATCCACAACAATTCCTAGTTTTAGTGTAAGTTCACAAAAAAATATATCGAATCTTTAGAATGCTCCATTTTTTTCTACCCCCAATGTCTCCGAAGCTTTGTTCCAGAACACGAACAGTAAAATAAAATGGCGAGAATAAACAGGCCAAGCACATTTTCTCGAAGTCCCGGTGGCAAATCTACTTTCGAGGTAGTTACGAACCAAAAGCAAAGATGCACCACTGCCAGTGAGGTAGAGGTGTCCCTAGGGCCCTACCCATAGAGTAGACAGGGAACAGCGAAGGTCTAGTGACAAATGTCCAGTCACCTCACAGACAACTCTGTACACCCAGTCCTCAGTTACGTCCCCTGGGGTTCTTGTAATCAATCAGGTGTTAATGAGTTTCAAAGGAAGGGTGAGGGCTAGCTGATGTTAACGGGTTTGAAGGAAAGGCGTGTTTGAGCTCATGTTTGAAAGTTTTTAAGCGATTCGATTTGAGATGATTTTAAAGGATCTGAGCGCCATGTTTAGCCTGCTTACCGGGTGTCTGCCTTGTAACACTCTTGACAAAACAGCTTCTAGTGAAATAAAACATATCTGCACGGGGTTAAGGTTAACCCTATCCGTAAGACATCATTTCTACATTTCCACTCGATCCCGTCTTCTACACATTTGACCAAAAGACATCAGTTCAAATACTTAAAGAGACACTCTCTCATAAGCAAGATTAACCAGCAAAATGGCGACATTCAGCTCCTTTGAGATCCCTCCCACAGGAATAAAAGGAAATGGAGAGGCTGATAAGCTAGTCAGACTGGCAGTAAAACACGAAACAAACCCCAAAGTCACCATCCTAAACAGTAGCAGAGAGAAAAAAAAGCTTCAAAACAAAACCTTGAAAATAAAGTGGTAAGAAAAATACAAAATTGCAGTGAAAGGTACGAGGAGACTGCTACATGACCAACCTGGTCACAATTTCATGTTCTTAAAGTCAAAAAGGTCTGACCAAACGAAAATAAAAAATGAGGGTTAACGGAGAGTACCTAACTAGAGCCTCCTTCATGTGTCTGTGGGGACAGAGTCAGCACCCCACATGTGCTGCTGGAGTATTATGAAAACAAAACAGAAAGAGAACTAAAACATTTCTTACTTAGATAAATACAGACTGGTACTACACCTTAATAACTGCCTCAACCCACCAAAACAAACAAACAAACAAACAAACAAACAAACAAACAAACAAACAAACAAACAAACAAACAAACAAAACAAAAACAACAACAAAACAAAAAACAACTGAGTCACGAGATAATGATGCGTCGATAATAACGAGCAACGAAAGATTTGATGTGAGCGAGGTGACATGTCCTTACTGTCATAACTCACACAATCCACACAACACGGGCAGTCAGACCACGTGGCACTGTGAGTATTTCAAAGCTGTTTTCACACGATCCATGTTTTGTGTCACACGATCCATGTATATATTAAAGCGACTTGTTGTTGATGGCTACAAATCACACAACTTACTAAGACACAATAATTATAATTACAGCAAAACTGTCATCTACTCAACGAATGTTTTTGTATGTAGGCCAGTCAAACTATTGGTTACATCAGCAATGTGTGGCCATTATATCATCGCAGCAACAGTCCAAGAGACATCTCTCACTCCATGAACACTTTAAATAATGGAGAGGCAGTTCATTTTGCTGAATACAAGCACAAAAGAATTCATAGAAAGGAAATATAAATGAGAAAGCATAAAGCGAATTACAGAATACCGAAGACCGAATACAACTGGCTGGCTGGCTGGCTGCTGGCTGGCTGTTATTCGATCAGTGTTTCTCTTTCCATTCACTGTCTCTATATCTCCCTTACTTCCTGGTCTCAATTTTTCTTTTCTTCTTTTTCCTGCTAGAGCGCAAAATACAAGCGAATTACAAGTGTATCTGTGGATAAAGCTCGCGCGGGGAATCCTGTGACGTCAGCAACGTATTGTCGGAGGGACCTTGACACGAGCCATGAGAGAAACTTTGTTTGTGGCGAGCGAGGGAAGATGCTGGGGTCACGGGATGACGCAAACCCAGTATAATATCCGAGTGTTTCTCTTGGGGTGCACGGTGGTGTGAACTACAACTGCTCCCTCTTCACACATGAATAAGTTGCATCTATATCATTATATATATATCAATTGTTCATGAATAAATTATAAGTCATCTTCCAATATTCTCCTGGCGGGGAAGCCCATGTCGACATCACCACAACCGTCGGTGCTGGAAGGTGTGTGAAATGTGCTTGAGAGCTAGACGAGAATGACGAGGTCACAATCGACCCCAGCGCGATGATGACAAGGACAAGAGCTACACAACAGTCACAACTCTGTGACATGTTGGTAATTACTTTAACTGCACAATGAGGTCGTGGGTAGTGATGATATTGATGCTCGGGGATTAATTATCAAAGATAATGAAAGCTAGGTAGAGAAAGTTCGCCTTCAAACGACAGAAGAGAGCAAAGATTTCAGTTATAACGGCTAAAGTTTTCCCCGACAGTTTCGCACCGAGTCACAAAAATCTACATCTGCAAAGGTTCGGCCAAACGTCACTAAATTAGTTCCCGTGTAGTTGCAATTGTAGTAATTATTTACAACATATTTCAGAGGATTTAGTCGAGCAGATTGAGTACCTCTGCACTTTTCATGCTCGGACATCCTTGGTTTGAAATTGGCTCAAGTAGAGGGAAGCAAGGAAGTAGGGGGCGTTGTAGCTCTGCCGCAATTTCAGAAATGTCAGACGCCCAGTTCTCTGTATCATCATCCACGCACGTGGGTGCGCGCACACGCACAGGAAAACAGTCCAAGAATCTGATGGCAGAGGGGAGGGGCGTACCGTCAGTCGCTCTGCCCATGCCGCAGACCTGCCGGATATACATCGTTAAACAGCATTCAAACATCATCGCCATGTCATCACCTAGTCATCAAACAAAACGTCTCTTACCAGCGCTACATCGTTAAAGTGTCAATAAGGTAGAGAGTCTCTGCTTTTTCCTCTTTTGGTATGTCCTTCTCTTCGAAAAAACAAACCTCCTCCTATTCTCCAAACTTAACGCATTCTGTCTGTATTTCTTTCTTTGGGATTTGCTGACTTGAGCTAAAGAAAACCTCAAATATTTTGTAGCCCTATAAGTGAGACTCAGCAAGAAACCTGAAAGTCTGACATAAGGAAGACACTGCTCTATCTGTATCATGGACTAACACGCACAGGACATCCGCCTGGGGGCAGCATGCATCATTGAAGTCCATCACGTGATATCAACAATATAAAGATGGCCGCCTCAATACAAATTTGTAGGAAAGACTCGCAATGGTTTGTTTGCTGTTTTTGCTTTCGACAGTTATAGTTTCAATTCAAAATAGCGCATAACTACAAGTAGATGAAAAATGGAAAGAGAAACAACTATGCAGACAAGTAATAAAACGCCGCCAGCAAACACGAAGAGGAGTGAGTGAACAAACAGTAAAGATGGAGGGTGTCATAAATCTGCAGAGAAAGACAAGCAGGCGGACTAGTCAATGACGATAATCACAACTACTGATGGCGATGTTGATTGGTTGCAGGAGTATTACTCATTAACAGATGTGTTTGTGGTGCACCTTCAACCTGACGGATAACACGTGACAAGTTGATGGCTCTTGGTAGAAAAAGACCTCTGTCCCATGTCTTTGTATGGACAGAGTGACTTGTAGAAGTTAATGAAGAAGCTTGGTGTCACAAGATGAGCAAAGAGGTCGAGCGGGAGTGAGTTGGGAGAGGAACCAAGGACTGGTGCCAGAAACAGCAATGTCAAAGCCAACAGTTTTAGGCTATAGGGTCCACGACTGGCAGCCAGTGAAGAGAGCGAATGATAGGTGATATATGTTCACATCTAGATGGTGTGATAGGTGATATATGTTCACATCCAGATAGTGTGATAGATATGTGTTCACATCTAGCTGGTCTACAGATGAAGCAAGCAGCGGTATTCTGGATCCTCTGAAGTCTGTCAAGAAGATATTTGGTAATTCCAGCTACAAGAGAATTCAATAGTCCATCAGTTGCAGGAAAGTGCCCAGACGGAGAGAAGCATTAATGATAAAAATTATATGCAGTAGCAGGACATCTCGACAATCGACAAGCTGACAGGAGGGAGTAGGATGGAGTTCACATGTTTTGGGGTGCTACTCAGACATAACAGGCTCAAAAGCACTGTGGACCATTGTAAAGTACATCTGACACAGATGAAGATGGATCAACAGCAGAGTAGAGCTTCCGGCGTATCGATACAGTCTCACTGGTGAAGAAATCAGCACATTGTTTGTGGGAATTCTTGAGTAGAAAACACTGCCGGGAGTGAAGTGCCAGTGGTTTTCTCCAAGCAGTTCGTTACCAGCACTAGATAACTGTTCAGTGGTCTTACAGCCAAGTATCTTTAGCCAACAGAGCGGTGACTTTGCCCGATGAACAATGTCACGGTCAGGGTAGGGGGCGAGGTAGTGAGTACCCCCTCTCTTACATGGAGTAAGTTGAGTGACTGACGTGTTAAGCTTGAGCGTCCGCCGTTGGCACTGACGGCTCAGGGATCCGTCTCGGAGCACCTCTCAGTATAACACTGTCCGCAGCGTCTGTGCTCCGCCTCTCTCCTTGTCCCCCCGCCCATAGTGGAAATCGTCGCAAGGTGGAAGCACTTTTCTACTACATAGCCAGGGGCCTGACTGACTTTTGCTGGATCCTAGAGCGTTCGCCGAGAGGTCCGTGCATGCTGCCTGCTGACAGCGGGAGCAGAACTGGCCTGTAAGCTGAGACTGTGCTGAGACACCGGACAGCTGGCGAGTTGGAGACAAAGAAACGTGGGCCAAGTAAGCAGGCGTTGAGCAAAGGGGCGGTGGTGGTGGGAGGGGTGAAGGACTCCACCGTATGCTGTCAGAAAGCCAAGTGGGGCCAGCAAGCAGGTGTTGAGCGAAGGAGAGGCCACCCCAAGCCGACAGCGGCCAGAGAGACGTACCTTGGGAGGGCTACCCGACGGCCACCAGGCCGTGCCGTAAGCAGTAGACGTCTCGCGGCAGTCGTGGGTCTTCGTCCAACACAGTGGACCGCCACTGGGGCTGGCAGAGACAGACAGACCAAATTGGCATGTGGCTGATCAGAGCTGAATGACAGCTCAAAGGATGTATGGTTGAAGTGAAAGCTGTTTGTGAAGGTGATGTGTGGCAGCAAGCGATCACAGACAACAAAAGCAATATACCCGTCCCCCTCCTCCTCCCCGTGCACGTTGCTGCAGCACGAGGAAAGGAAGTGGTCGTGCAGCCAAATCATGACATTTTGCCTCATCACTAGCCTCCCCAAACCAAGTTTCAATTATACAAAAAACATCTATGCCATTATCTAGAATGTAATCATTGATGGTTAACCGTTTCGTTCTCGCTGTCGTTCCGATTGACTGAGCATTGAACAGTGCAACCTTTACAACTTCGAACAAGACCAGGATGCCAACCTACGGGAGAGTCCCCTGCTTCAAGGGGGGCCATATCCGGACGGTCACTGCGGCGACGTTCGTTCAGTGGGCCATCCGGCCCATCGGAAGCTTCTGCCCACAGTGGAGCAAGAAACATGTTAGTAAGTAAAGAACCTTAAAAGAAAACGAAAAAAAGGAAGAATGAACTGTATTTTCCCACGTAGGGGCGTTTCCCAATCTTTTTTTCGATGGACGAACATTTCGATTCAGTGCTCTGACTTGGTGTAGTGGAAGTAGTGGAGTCCAGGCGGACTTATCGACATCATATTGTTGGTGAAGAAATCATCAAATTTCTGTGGAAGTTCTGGCTAACACTGCCCCTGAAAGATCTGCAAGGATGGGCCACTCACGCTCGTCTCTTTGCTCACTCGTGGCCCCCAGAAAGCTTGGGCTCCACACATTCATAGCAGTGGGAAGAATAGAGAGGGCGACGAACTATGCCTGGCGAGCGTAGTATGGAGAGTACGGGTGGTATGCCGGGTACGGATAGCACGAACAATCGAAACTGGTTTGTATAGGCAGAATGTCAACAGGTAGGTTAGTACATCCAGCTTACTCACCTCCCTACAAGCACAGGGAATGTCTGATTTTGTAAGGGTTCTGTGATTATCGGCTTTGTTTCGACATCTTCTACATAAGGCCTCTCCATCCAGAAAGCAAGAAGCTTCTGAACCGACTACTCAGTGGTAGCAGTATCCTTTACGAATGTGAACACTCGCCTCGCTGACCGTTTGCAGTGACTTCTATCTCCGGTTCGATGGAGTGAGAAATTACCAGAGACCAGAGTTATCGCTCTGAGATGAGAATGCATTTATGGTAGTGCATATTGCGGTGGGTGAGACAGGCAGACATGACACTCGTGCAGGTGACTGCAATGTTCAATGCGCAGCTTGACAGACAACACGAGCGCTCAGCTGGAAATAGAGCATAAAGTATCATAAAAACACATTTCGGTGATATTTTATGACTAACCATGGAAATTTGTAGTTTCTTGTCCTGGAGGTGGGCCTATAAGGCTTTAAAATTATTAGTACTGGTGATTGGTAATGCAGTAACATCATCAAACAAGGCATCAGTCAGCTGTTTTCTCTGATCTTGTAGGGTAGCCACCATCAATTGTACTTTCTGCAGCTACAACCTCAAGCCTTTCAATTCCAGTTTTACTTCAGACATCAGTCTCACAAAGCTCTCAACCTGATTCAGACCTAAAGTAGAAAAATAAATACCTGGATTAAAAAAAGGGTGAAAAGCACATTTAGTATTTGAAAGTGAGCTTACGTAAGAAAACAGTCACTTTTTAATCTCTGATTATGACATTCACTACTAAAAAAGTTTGCTGGAAAGAAAAGACAAGCTGATTACAAGAAGAAAGCCACAAGAGAAAATATGTTTGCTATTGTGACTTGCTATTTTGGTAAGCTTTAGTTAAAGCTGCATGAGCATAATACCTGTCTTAGCTGATGCAGTGGTAGCCTCAGCTGGCTGCCAAGCTGTCCACAGTGATGTTAGACTGGGGTGGGCCACATATCTGCAGTAGGTGTTGGGAGGATTTGGCAGAATTTTGGATTTGAGGAATTTTTTTTTTTTTTTTTTATTTTTTTGATGATTTTATTTCATAAACTTAAATACACCAACAGATACAAATAAATAACAATATTTAACATTGTAGGAAAAATACAACCACAAACGCACAAGGCACAGTCAAAAAAACAAGTCATACAACACAGTATGCGACCACTTCCATGTCAACCCCATATGTTATTCTCTCAAGCCCTGAAGCAAAGCACGACAGTAACAAGAAATTACATCCAACAATCATGTGACCTAATACCTCCACACACACACATATTTAAAAACACTTTCCAGAAATGTGCAGTTGTTCTAGCATAAATCAAATTTGAATGACACAAAAAACTGCAACCATATTTGTTCTCACAAAAAACTTATTTCTCCTCCATCTTCATTGGTTGCATACCACAGACTGCAAAACACTTTCCAGAAATGTGCAGTTTGTTCCAGCATAAATCAAAATTTGAATGACACAAAAACTGCAGATTTGAGGAATCTTGCTTGAGAATTGTGACAGACATCTTCCTCCTCAGTTACAGGAGCTCTAAAGAGAACAAAACAATGAGACTTTAATAAGTGACAGTTACAGTTTGGATGAGTTGGGAATGGTAGTCAAAACTTATTCTGTATGCAGTTAAAACATATTTTACAGGGCTTCTGCTAAGGTTAAATTCTTTTGGGTCCTACGGACCCCTTCTTCAGATTTTTAAGGGGTCCCTGTTCTTCACAAATTTGAAGGGGACCCCATTGACGAAAATTGAAGGGGTCCTCCGAACTTTTAATGCGTACTGTACGCAATTCTTTGCGTAAGCAGAAGCCCTGATTTACATGTAATTTGCATATAAGCATTTAAAACATTGCTTGCAGAATGTGACACAGGGCTGACAGTTCATGTTTTCTCCTGGTGAAGTTTCCACCATCCTCTGTGTATGGTGTAGGTGTAGTGCTTTCTGCTGTAGTGACAACAAGAGGTACACTTGATGACTACCTATGGCATGTGCTTGTGCATCATTGTACATGCTTGTTCAAAGAACTGTCAGCTCACCTTCAGTGGTTGTGGCGAAGGCAGTTGATTCAGATTTCCCTGTGCCATTCATTTGAAGTTGGAATAACTGTACACAAAATATGAAAGTTGCAACAAAATTGCAAACAAAAGCTATCATACTTCTTTTTCCTTTTACTTGATTGGGTCTGAACACAGAAATCTTGTGCATCAGTCTCCAGGCTTGTGAACAGGGCATTCTGTGCATGGTGTCTTACAATGAGGTTAGATGATCTCAATATTTCTCTGATCCTGGGGTCTAAACGATATTCGGAAAAATTATGTACATTTACAAAAGCCTGACAGACAATATAAATTTCTGTGTCTCTAACCAAAATAATGCGCACCACACCAATTTCATCTCCAAATGAAATAGCATTAGCTGTAGAATTCAGCTTACACTTACTGATGATACTGTAATTGCTGCTATCCATTGCCTCGTGAGTCTCATCATCATTGAAAACTTTTGTTTTGAATCAATGTACACCGCACTATTTTGTGGTGAAAATGAATCTCTACCAACAGCAATATTAGAAAATGAATGGAGCTGGTGGTGTGTAGAGTGCATTGGTAGCTGCGGCCGTTAGTTCTGTTGCACAAGCAGCATTTCCCTTCATTTTCAGCAGGAAGACATCCTGACCTGCTTTATCTTATCTAATCGAAATACGGACATTAACCTGCTTGTAGTATGTAGCTAAGTACAATATAATTTTCAACCTTTAACTGTTCAGTGCCTGTTGTCTGTTCCAAGTCCTGTTTGAAGCTGGCGCCAAAAGCACAAGGTGGAGTTACTTCCCTTGATGGCTGCGCGCACTGACCCGAGCTGACCTCAAGTGTCAGGCAGTTTGTTTTCGTACCTAGCATTGTAGTTTCTTTCCTTTGAAGTTTGTGCACCGTTTATACTGATCACTAGTACTGCTTGAGATTCAGATTTGCATGTGACCTTTCATGTACTGTTCGCTTACAGTCTTAGTTTCGCAACTTCCATGCAAAGCAAATTTTTGTGTTGTACTCACGTTGCAGCGCAAACTGCCAACCATCCATAAACAACAACAACAACAACAACAACAACAACAACAACAACAACAACATACTAACAGCCAGTTATTTTAACGCTCACATGTTATCTGGGTGTGCCGAGTAGTCGGAGTCGATTGGGAGTGTGGGTACTGTGTTGACTGATGCACTTTTATGTTTCCTCACTACTTCACTCAAATCACGTGATCATTATCCCAACAGGTCGTTCAAAAGTTACTTTAGGATTAATATTCAGCTTCAGTCTAGGATTATGCTCCAGCAAACATCTTTATCAACGTGCGTGGAGCAACTGTTTTGTCACCGGCTTCCAAAACTACTAAATGCTTCGAGTTGCTCCACACACAGGAGACTAGGAGGATGGTGAGTGAACATGAAATACAACAATCCTCAGGCACAAGACAGATGAAACATTATTCTTCCTCATGGGCTGACATTATGTTCCTCCTACATCCTTCTTTTCTTTTGTTCTTCTTTCTACTTCACTTTCTACCCCTTCCTCCCTTCCTCTCTCTCGCTGGTGAAGAGGGCAGAATACAAGCATCTTCCTTACAGAAGCATCTGTCGATAAAGGCAGTGAGTTAATTCCTCTTGCGTGAACAACCATATTGTTGGAGGGACCTTGGCAGGCTGAGCCATGAGAGAGACTTTGTTTGTGGCGAGCGAGGCATGATGTCGGGGTCACGGGATGACGCAAACCCAGTATAATATCCGAGTGTTTCCATGGGGTGCACGGTGGTGTGAACTGCAACTCCTCCCTCTCCACAATATATATCAGTCGTGCTGCAGCCGGCTTAAACATTACAGTAGTTTGTAGTCGCAGTCGTGGAGGGGGCAAGGACGAAGTCCTCGTGCTTTTGATCGACTACAACCAGCAAGAACAACACAAAGTGCAGGAAGAGACTGATAAAGTGATTGTGATCACGAGGACATGAATGTAACCAACATGAGATCACACAATGGTGTGTGAAGTGATTATGATCACGAGGACATGATTGTAACCAACATGAGATCATGCAATCACACAATGGTGTGTGAAGTGATTGTGATCACGAGGACATGATTGTAACCAACATGAGATCATGCAATCACACAATGGTGTGTGAAGTGATTGTGATCACGAGGACATGATTGTAACCAACATGAGATCACACAATGGTGTGTGAAGTGATTATGATCACGAGGACATGATTGTAACCAACATGAGATCATGCAATCACACAATGGTGTGTGAAGTGATTGTGATCACGAGGACATGATTGTAACCAACATGAGATCATGCAATCACACAATGGTGTGTGAAGTGATTGTGATCACGAGGACATGATTGTAACCAACATGAGATCATGCAATCACACAATGGTGTGTGAAGTGATTGTGATCACGAGGACATGATTGTAACCAACATGAGATCATGCAATCACACAATGGTGTGTGAAGTGATTGTGATCACGAGGACATGATTACAATCAACATGTGATCTTGCAATCACACAATGGTGTGTGAAGTGATTGTGATCACGAGGACATGATTGTAACCAACATGAGATCATGCAATCACAATGGTGTGTGAAGTGATTGTGATCACGAGGACATGATTGTAACCAACATGAGATCATGCAATCACAATGGTGTGTGAAGTGATTGTGATCACGAGGACATGATTGTAACCAACATGAGATCATGCAATCACAATGGTGTGTGAAGTGATTGTGATCACGAGGACATGATTGTAACCAACATGTGATCTTGCAATCACACAATGGTGTGTGAAGTGATTGTGATCACGAGGACATGATTGTAACCAACATGAGATCATGCAATCACAATGGTGTGTGAAGTGATTGTGATCACGAGGACATGATTACAATCAACATGTGATCTTGCAATCACACAATGGTGTGTGAAGTGATTGTGATCACGAGGACATGATTGTAACCAACATGTGATCATGCAATCACAATGGTGTGTGAAGTGATTGTGATCACGAGGACATGATTGTAACCAACATGAGATCATGCAATCACAATGGTGTGCTCTCCGTGGGTTGATGCCAACAGAGGCCAGCCTTGACTCCTTGGTGTCGATCATGGCACAGGGACAATACGACTGGAAAACATAAGGACAGTGAATATCACGAAATGATAAACAGGTCTGATAGACATAAGAACTGATAAAGCCGTGGATAATAATAGCGATAATACAACGCTGGATAAAATAGTTTCAGTCAATATCAATGGCGCAATAGATAAAAGAATTGATTTACTTTTTCTTTTGGCAAACTTCCATATTTACTAATGTAGATTTCTAAATTTTATTTTTTTAACCAGCAATGCTTTCTAGAAGACTTTTGGTTATGCTATGTTATATAAGCTGCTTTAGTATTACTAGGCTCCGTGCCTACATTTTTTATTCTGAAGGAATAAGAGCAACAAGACCTCTTTCTTGATTATTTGAGGTTCAGTCTCGATGCAATGAAGCACTTTTTCCTGTGCCTTTGGTATGCTATACATGATACTATCACACATCCACGTATATGGCTCTTTAGTATGTCTTCATATCATATTAATACCGTATATGTATCTATAATATTCATATTTTATAAATGTAGATATAGTAATAAATTCTGGCCTTCCTGTCGACAGGGGATGTAAAGCCTAGTTACAAACATACTTCGCTGACGCCAATATTTTCAGTTCTCACTACATTTTAGAATTTGTGTCGATAGAGTTATTTAAGAACTGCTACTTACTCGTCCAAAGACATTTCTGAGTCATCCTTCTCTTCCTCAGTCTCTGTCAATAAACAACTCAACTATTGCTTTCACTACCTCTGTCAGCAGCTTGGGTGTCATCCTCCATCAGCCTTTGACTTTTCATTAGCATATTTCTCATGCCTGCAGACATGCTTACCTTGAACCTCGTAGGATGAGTGTCGTTCGTCATCATCTCACCACTGATGTAACGGCGGATGTGTAGGTGGACTGCTGTGTGTGCCGAGACCAACGCTTAGCCTCTTGCCAAGATCTCCGCTGTTAGTCTCGGCGAGCCTAAACAACGAATGTGACGGAAGCTTTGTAGTAGCATGCCTCGTTTTAGTAGTTCACTGGAAAAATCATCTGCCAGCAGTCCAGTCATACCAGTTCGTGGATGTCACTAAAACTCTCATAGCCTTTGTGCTCTCGAGGTGAGGACTACTATTGTAATTCTCTTTCAGCTGGAATTACCAAATCTTCTTGACAGACTTCAGGGGATCCAGAGTAACACTGCTTGCTTCGTCTGTAGACCAGCTAGATGTGAACATATATCATCTATCAGACCATCTAGATGTGATCACATATCATCTATCACACCATCTAGATGTGAACACACATCACCTATCAGTCGCTCTCTTCACTGGCTGTGGACCCTGTAGCCTCAAGCTGTCCACTTTGACTGACTCTGCTGTCTGTGGCACCAGTCCTCGGTTCCTCCCCAACTCACTCCCATCTGTGCACCCGCTCGACCTCTTCGCTCACCTTCTGTCCCACTAAAACTAAACCAAAGACTAGGGACAGAGTTGGTTCTCCTGCCAAGCCCCATCAACGGAACTGACTCCCCGTCAGCCTTCGTCAGTCTGATTCTCTCGCTACCTTTAAATCCAAATATAAGGCACATCTGTTGACAGCGACGACTTCACTGCCACCGGACTAAAGTTATTCGTCCCTGCTCAAGCGCAGAGTATGAAAGCAAAAGATGCTCAACTGGTAAACAAGAAATCCTGGCAGGGAAAAGTGAGGAATGCGGGGCAACGATGTGTCCAACTCAAAGTCGGTGTCACATCCGTAAAGCACGATCAGTACTACGAGGACTTTGTTCACATTGTACTCGGCAGTCAACCTGCTGTGATGGCTGTGCAGACCCTGTCCACCCTCGTTGTCGCCATCCGGATGCGGATATCAGTCGTCGAGTTGCCGTCTGTGGACAGGGTGGTTTCCAATCAAAGGAACATTTTTCTTTATGATCTAGTTAAGTTCATTTAAAAATGCTTAAAATATTCATTAAAAATACGAGTGTATCGTGTATAATTATGCTTAATTGTCAGGCTATGAGCTTCAAACATCGGTGTTCTCACCTGCCACTACATTAAGTTAAGGTCCGAGTACATCTTCTCCCCAGCAACATGTAGTGGCGGTCACTGTCACTGCAGTCTACTGTGTGATTGTGTGTAACTAAGTGGCCGCATTCGACTTCATTTTTTCACATGTATGATTGTTGATAAAATATAAACACACTTTTAATGTGGGTTTGTCTACGATAAACTCCTGTAACAGGTTTACTTGCTAGATGGTCAGTTTCCAGTACTGCAGTTGTACTGAATTGCTAGTTACAGCTGACGGATGATGATGACTTTTTTACCATTAAAAATAATAATACGCCATAAAAATTTGATACATAATTGTCGATGTGAAACTTATTTCATCCTCATTTAGCTGCATGCACTATTTACTATTTACTGATTGGCACGTGGCCCTGTGTACACCAGCCTGAGTGGTCTGCGCTTTGTGCAGCTGTCAGTGGACAGGCGACAGACACGTGACCTGCAAATGTCAGCCTCCCTACCATCGGGTAGCTACATACCCGCTATCACAGCACGCCATTCGTACTTGCGATCAACGAGTGCCGCTAACAGTGTACTACGTCACGCTAACAGTGTACTACGTCACGTTAACAGTGTACTACGTCACGCTAGCAGTGTACTACGTCACGTTAGCACACCAGTCACAACACTGCCAGCCGTCAGCACCAATCACAGCGACAGTTGTGGTCCTTCACACGTAGAAAGTCTACGTGTCTGTGCTAAAGCAGCAGTTGTTTCACAAGCACTAGAAACACAGGCTGTCAGCATTCCAATAATCTGTACTAACGTGACGTAGTACACTGCGTGGTGTTGACTCAGGCAATGTTGGTTGATGTACCAGCGTGACGTAGTACACTACATTTTTGTCTGTTACCTCTGCCTTTTTATTCGTTAATTTCATGGACATCTAGTGCGGAAAATTTATAAATGTTCAAAACACTTCCTGAAATTGAAGCTAAATATACACCAGACAACAAGCAAGAAGCTCACTCCAACTACATGGAGAATGTATTACAGAGTCTGACCGTTTCACCTACCTTGGCAGCATAGTCAGCAAAGATGGAGGTACAGATGAAGATGTAAGAAGCCGAATAAAGAAAGTCAGGCTTGCATTCCACACCCTGCGACTTTTCTTTAACACAAATGTCAAGTCAGTCCTGATGGATCTGAGACATGGCGGGTGACAAACACCATCACCAACAAGATACAGACATTCGTCAACAGTCTGCGCCACATCCTCAACATCCGATGGCCCGAAAAGATTCCCAATACCGCCCTATGCCTCACTGGGGGCGATTAGGAACAAGAAGATACACTCAAGAAATCAGAATGAATTAGCAGCTGGACAAAGTGGACTTTAGCCAGTTTGTATTGTAGCCACTGATGATGGTGACTGTGGAAACTACTTGCTGATGTCCATTTTTATGCCAGCAGCTCTCATTTCATTTGCAAATTTTACCATTCTAAATAAACGCGCACACACGGACAAATTGCAGCTTGCAGATTAAAAGAGCTTGAAGTGAATTTCTGGGTGAGGAAATCTTGGAGGTACTTCCAAAAAGGCTAATAAAAATCCTGTATAAAAATCCTGTATAAAAATCCTGTATAAAAATCCTGTATAAAAATCCTGTATAAAAATCCTGTATAAAAATCCTGTATAAAGCTCACGGTATAAAATCCTACAGTAAATTTACGGTATGAAAATCCTGGAGGAAGTTCACAGAAAGTTCTCTAGAAAGCTGATAGTTTTAAAGATACTGTAGAAAATCAAGATTTTAAGATATATTGGAGCACGTTAAGGGAATACAATCTTGCAGGCTTTAACAGTATCGATATGCAAGAGCAGGTTACACTAAAAAACATCCTGTCAGAAGCTTGATGTCTAAAAATACTGTCGGAAGTTTACCGTATACAAATCGTGCAGAAAGATCACGAGATAAAATATTCTGGAGACAGGATGCCACTGAGCAAATGTTGCAGGAAAGCAGTGGGCGAGCTGGCCTTCACCTTCACAGAAAGATGACAATCAATAGGAGCTGCGTGGACGTCCATCAGCGCACATCGGAGACTGTTTGGATCAGAGTTTGGTATGCTTTGGACATGACACACTGGATGACAGTTTGGCACACTGTCAAACTGCACAATGACACACTGGAGACTGGATCACAGGGTCGTACAGCAGGTGTCCTGTGGGACTTCACAACGCCAACTGCTGTTTTACAGGAGCATTGATCACGAGAGCATCGTATGAGCACACGGGATAATTACTTACAAAACCTCATTCACAACATTCCACGTCCTCCTTGTTCTTTATATCAAAACAACCATCAGGCTCCAGTCAACGACTGCTTCTAGCTGAGCAAACAACAGGATGTACCTTTTGTGTTCTGATGTAATTTAGTACTTTAGGTTTGCCATAAAATACAACGATACCTCAAGTCTACGTGTCTGTGCTAACGCAGCAGTTGTTTCACAAGCAGTAGAAACGCAGGCTGTCAGCATTCCAATAATCCGAACTACCGCTTATTCTTTCTCTCTGATTGATGTTGACTCAGGCAATGTTGTGATTGGTGTACTAACGTGACGTAGTACACTGCGTGGTGTTGACTCAGGCAATGTTGGTTGATGTACCAGCGTGACGTAGTACACTACATTTTTGTCTGTTACCTCTGCCTTTTTATTCGTTAATTTCATGGACATCTAGTGCGGAAAATTTACTACCTAGAGTAGTATAATCTATCATTACAACACTGACCTAGAGTAGTATAATCTATCATTACAACACTGACCTAGAGTAGTATAAGCTATCATTACAACACTGACCTAGAGTAGCATAAGCTATCATTACAACACTGACCTAGAGTAGTATAAGCTATCATTACAACACTGACCTAGAGTAGCATAAGCTATCATTACAACACTGACCTAGAGTAGTATAAGCTATCATTACAACACTGACCTAGAGTAGTATAAGCTATCATTACAACACTGACCTAGAGTAGTATAAGCTATCATTACAACACTGACCTAGAGTAGCATAAGCTATCATTACAACACGAGACCAACACTGGCGGGTACTTACACCAGCAGCAGAATACTGGTCGTGACATGGCAGTTACTAACCCTTGTCTAAATTTACTCTCATTTTATTGACCCAACCTTCAGATTTAGCACGGCTAGTGAACCCTGACCCTTAAGTTTCATGAAATATGAGGAAACATAAAGGACAAACAGAAAAACTAACCCTAACCCTGCCAGGGTTTTGTTAACAGTTCCCTCCCACCACAGACTCACCCCTCCCCCAGCACACACACAAAGACACCCAGACAAGAGGACAGACTGACACTGAGACCAGCACGCGGACACGTGCACGCACAACATGTACATAACAACAACAGCACGCAAAATATATCTGGAAAACAAACACTTGCACAAGTGGTCACGCACGCAGGCACACGCACACACAGGCTGGTGGCTGGCATGTGTGGGAGTCAGCAAGAACGCAGATGGACACCCCCGCATGTGTAGGAGTTGCACACAAAAGCTAAGGTGAGGACGACTCTACCAATCTGTAGAGTCAAAGGTTAGGTCAGGTCAACGTCTCGCCTGAAGCATTTGACGCCTACGCTGGTAATCGCGGTCCATTGATAAACAATCCTTCAAGACAAGTGGAAATCAAATTGACATGCAGCTACATCTCTCTTTCGCGGCAAAAAAAATGCAATGAGTGGGAAAAAAACTGAGGAGGGATGAGGGGATGAGGGGATGAGTGGATGAGGAGGAGCTCAGCGTCCAAAGACTTGGCACGTGTCCAGAGTAGCCAGTGCTGGCAGTCTTGTTCCCAAGCGACTTCCACTAAAATTAGAGGCAATGTCGGGCAAGCGAACTGAGCATCATATTACACTTCTGCCTAGGAAATATTTTTGGAAACAGGGCCAAAAACTAGTTCAGTCAGCATGTGCGAATACAGACAATATTATTAGTGAAGTTGAGGCAGAAAGACACAGTTTGCTGCTGTTTGCGTAACCCGAGCTGCCTAACCACTTGTCAACAACCTGGGATCAATACCTGCCACTTTCAAACAACCCTAATCATTGTCAACAACACAGATCAATACCTCCCACTTTCAAAACAACCCTAATCATTGTCAACAACACAGATCAATACCTCCCACTTTCAAAACAACCCTAACCACTTGTCAACAACACAGATCAATACCTCCCACTTTCAAACAACCCTAACCATTGTCAACAACACAGATCAATACCTCCCACTTTCAAAACAACCCTAATCATTGTCAACAACACAGATCAATACCTCCCACTTTCAAAACAACCCTAATCATTGTCAACAACACAGATCGAATACCTCCCACTTTCAAAACAACCCTAACCACTTGTCAACAAACAGATCAATACCTCCCACTTTCAAAACAACCCTAATCATTGTCAACAACACAGATCAATACCTCCCACTTTCAAACAACCCTAACCACTTATCAACAAACCTGGATCAATACCTCCCACTTTCAAACAACCCTAACCACTTGTCAACAAACCTGGGATCAATACCTCCCACTTTCAAACAACCCTAACCACTTGTCAACAAACCTGAGATCAATACCTCCCACTTTCAAAACAAGCTCAATAAGCACCACGCCTCGCTCCATCTGTCCTACAAACACGTGGCTTTGCTCATCACCATCTGGTGACTGGCGAGCCCACTGTTGTGGAGGCTCCCGTTATAAATAATAAATAAATGTGAAATTTGTGATGGTCCAGGTCTCACCTCTAAATAACAAGATGATATAACCGTGTCCTCCATGCTCAGTGTTCTTGCAGTCACAAGCCACACAGCACACAGTGGTCAGGAGGTAGAGCATGGCACTATGTCTTAGTTCTTAGCATCAATATCACTAGATGTCCGTTACTGTCACTAGGTGTGCTGGTGCTGTCACTACTTACTAGGTGTCCCTATTACTAGATCTACCATTATCATCACTAGGTGTATATCACCATCACTACTCACTAGACACACCAGTATCACTAGGTGTCGGTCATTATCAGTAGATATATCATCACTATCACTACTTACTACGTGTTCATTACTATCACTAGATGTAAAAGCATTTTCCTTACTCACTAGGTGTACTATTATTATCACTAAGTGTACATCACTATCACTACTCACTAGACATACGCCAGTATCACCAAGTGTACATCATTATCAGTAGATGTATCATCACTGTCACTACCTGTTAGGTGTACATTACTATCACTAGATGTATCATTATTATCACTGTGCTGCTGCTGCTGCTGCTGCTGCTGCTGATGATGATGATGATGATGATGATGATGATGAAGATGATTTATATAGCGCATTTCTCCTGTGTAGAGAGGACTCACTGCATCATGCGAATCATTGGAGTGCACAAGGGTGAAAGCACCCGTTCAAACCGATGCAAAATGCAGACAACACACACACACACTGACAGTCTAGACCAGCAAGCTGCCGGCTACAGACACATCGACAGATGTCAAAGACGAGAAAATCTGCTCATGGTGCATGCGAGGGTTTGGCATAGAAAAGGACTGGTAGACTGCGAGGGGCGGGAAATGACTTGGATGACAGCTGTTGACATCGATGATGTGAGGCAGCGACGGAAAGTAGGAGCAGTCGTAGTCGCACTTGATGTCCCTCACCATGATGAGTGGCAAAACACTTGCATCGAGAGTAGTCAAAATTCATGGTGTCATGGCAGACGAGTTATCAGAGAGTTAAATCGATGTTACATCTCCTTCACAGACTATTTTGGTAATTTGCGAGGATCGTAGAATGTTTTTCAATCACTTGACACATACCTGCATAAGACTAATCTCAGTTTGATGCCATGACTGCATCACCATCGTCGACACAATACGTTTTGTTTTGGCACTACAACCCTAGGCAGGGATAATGTCCCCACTGCCTCAGTGGAAATCTTGGTGAAGATCTTGGCTACGGGAGCTAGCCCCTACAGAAAATCTTGATGTTAACACAGCATCAACAGGCGATGAGAGAAGCGGCCATGTTGGTCACCAGCCCAACCACCGGATGGGGTTTACTTGGAGAGGAGTTGCGTGCTACCCAGTGGATGATGCTCAATGTTAGGGACCATGGATACACTCCGGAGAGACAACATGCCGGATCGGTCGAGCCCCGGATCAACAACGACTGCGCTCTCTAGCGGCTTCAGCGTGGGGTCAGCCGGAAGTGGGGTGCTGGAGCCACATCAGGAACCAAAGCAGAAATCAAGCTGAGAGAGGGACCATCCATTGGCACGTGCAATGTACGCACGTTACATCACTGCGGCAAAGTTGAACAACTCATCCACGAGCTGAACCGGTACCAGTGGGACATCGTGGGACTGGCAGAGGTCAGATGACAGGATTGGAGGAAACAACAACGGATGACGGTCACAACCTGTGGTACAGTGAGGAGGACGACATGAGTACGTGGGCTTCCTCGTGCACAGCAAGGTGGCCATCAGGTGACACCGTATCCAGCAGGCTGGTCTCCACACGTGTGTCAGCTATGTCACGACGTCACCATTGTCCATGATCGAAAGTTCGCCACAGCAAAATATAATAATTGTGACCACTGTCATTTGCAGTGACTGTTAAAAACAAATTAAAAAGACATAACAATTTTAGGTCAGAATATCAATAATAAGTATAGCTCATCAAGACATATTTATTGTGTAATGCGACTTTGAAATTTGAATTAAGATTGCTGAATACAAGAGAGGGGCTAAACAACGACAGAATGCGAGCGGCTGAATACAACCGGAAGTATTAAGAATCCAGTCATTCGAGAACAAGTGCCTGAGGAGGCTGCTGCTGATCTCATACAGAGAACACAGAACCAACGACTTTGTAGGAAACAAGATGGCCGCACTCGCAGGACCCCAGGAACCTCTACTTTCAACAGTCAAGTGACGTAAGCTGATCTTCTTTGGCCACGTGACCCGGCACGACACCCTGCGGAAGACTGTCCTTCAAGGCACCTTGTAGGGTGGGGGACGCCGCGGTGGTGAGAGGAAGAGGGGACTTACGAAGGTGAAAGACTGGACAGGTCGTCGTGTTGCAGGTCCTGCTGACTGTCGCCCACAGCAGGTGAGAGTGGGGGATGTCAGCTGCCGCGTGTATGTGATCCCCCCAACCACAGGTGGGGGTCAAGGGACAACTGACTGATGTGAGGGACTAAATACAACTGGCAGTAGGAGAGATTGAGTGCAAAATATATTTAAATACAAGTGGCAACATGTGACTAGCCGCAAGTAGTTCACACAAGGGACGGGAGCGGATAGCCGAGGGGTTAGGGCGCTGGCGTCTGAACTGAGAGGCGCTCCAGTTCGATGCCCGTGTAGCGCAGCTCACGTTTTCCAAGTACACCCAGCTGCACAGGGTTGGGGAAAGGCGATGAGAACCTTCTTCCGAAAAGTTGTCTCTATAACATAATTTTCAACATGTGACTGATTAGCAACAAGCAAACACATATTATTAAACAAAAGCCTTTTTTGTTTTTGCTTTTTTGTTCAGTGGCGTAGGAAGGAAGATGCTTGGCTTTGGAGGGTGTGTGTGTGTTGGGGGAGGGGGCAAACTTCATGCTGACATTAAACGACGATCACATTCTTGCCCCTTCAGTATCTTTTTTTGAGGGGGCGGCTTTCACCACCCCACTTAGCCCATCCCCTGGTTCCTACGCCGCTGTAGTTTGATTTAACTAACGTGTGAATGCGAAATACAAACGGCCGCCTCGAAATTAGAACTGCCCTAGATGCCAACACTACGGTGTCCTAAACACGGGAATTTAGAGACATTCCAGCACATTATTCTGTCGGGATGAGTATGTATATGCATGCGTGTGAGTGAGAGAGGAAGAGAGAGAGACGGAAGGACAAACAGCGCACAGCCAAAGGCAGCAACTGTAATGGGTTCTAATTGTGCTGAACTCCGCCATCACTCCCACACACCCAAGAAGGCACCTGGCAGAGGCTGAGCTCCCACCTCTCCGCGCGCGGGCAGCCCCCCCCCCCAAGCCTCTCTCCAGCCTCCTCAATGTCGGGCGTCGGAGCGAAAAGGCAACTACGTGGTACAGCGTGGTATAACGTGGTATAACGTGGTATCTACTACCAACACCAGCGAGCTGCTTCATGATTGGCTGACCACCGCAGAACGCGCTGTGCTTTGCGCGCGCCGCTATTGAGAGGGGAAGGCATGCATGGAGGACTGGCTACACGGGCGTATAAAATATCCCAGTCACACGTCTTCTCTCACTCATGCCTTGCAGGCAGCGCGCCTCCCGCTCAAAGGACTGCAAGGTACGAGAGAGCACACGAGACTTTGTCAGAGAAGACTTCCTACAACCGCTTCGTCACCCCATCCCCTTCCCTAGAGTGTTGTCGGGGAGGAGGTTGTTATCGTCGTTAGCAGCCGCCAGTGCCAGGAGTTTGGATGGCAGTCGCTCTGGGAGCACAAGACTGACCCCTCGCTCAGCGGCTGACCTTTCTTGCCTTCCACGCTTGTTGCTTGCCTCCAACATCGTTCTTACAAACGGAGGTTTGCTAGGCTGACGCCTCGCGACTGGCATTGTCTGTAGTCGGAGATGTTTTGTTAAGGGCTTAAAAGTCTCAGTCCCTCCCCCCCTCCACTATCCCCCGGCTCCTGCAAGAGTGCAGGCTGTTACCTGGCGAAAAACGGTAGAAGAGACATTTCTCAAGAATTACAGGTAACGTGCCTCAGCTGTTCCCCATTTGGCGAATTGACAAGCCGAGGGCGGGGGTGCTACAACTCATCCTTTCAGCGAAACCTACCTCGTGCTCGTCATCTTGTCACCTGGTCGCGCGCTGATGTGAACGCGCGTGTGTGTCAGACGACAGGCCGCGTGACAAGCCAGGGCCGACAATGAGGGGCCTGATGTGGGCGGCGCTCTTCATGTTGTGTACCTGTCTGCTGGGCGTTACAGGTGAGTCTCCTCCAGCCTTTGTTTACTTCCTGCATATGCAGCATGTGTTTACATCCACACGTAGGACGGAAGTGTCGTGTGTGAAATCTTGTACATAATGATAAGTAGTCAAGTTTTCTGTGTCGCTGTACGGTATATATATTCTGTACTTCACACAGTGTCTTAGCCTTACAATGTCGCGCAGTTTTCTCAGTCAATGATGGAGGCCCGTCACTTTATGATTGTCTTATTCACAATCAACTTTGAATTATGCTTGCTAGTCTTAACTGTAGGTCCCTGGTCGTCCTTGTTTTCGCTCGATATTTCATACCTCCTGACTTGCCGCCTGCTTGATCCACCGTTGGTCCCAGCTGTTGTGCCGTCGCAGGACTAATGATTATGCATCAGATATAACGGAGAGACAGAGAAAATCAACAGCTAACTGCTCACACAGAAGATTTTAGCGGAGCTAAGTGAGCGCGGCAGCCACCTGCGGAAGCGAGAAGCCCACCTGAGCTCCGTGGTCAGACACGAGGGGCCAGTGACTGACCATACTCTAGCTCTGTGGTCCGACACGAGGGGCCAGTGACTGACCATACTCTAGCTCTGTGGTCAGACACGAGGGGCCAGTGACTGCCCACATGCTAGCTCCGTGGTCAGACATGAGGGGCCAGTGACTGACCATACTCTAGCTCCGTGGTCAGACACGAGGGGCCAGTGACTGCCCATACTCTAGCTCCGTGGTCAGACATGAGGGGCCAGTGACTGACCATACTCTAGCTCTGTGGTCAGACATGAGGGGCCAGTGACTGCCCACATGCTAGCTCCGTGGTCAGATATTCAAAGCCAGGGTTTGCCCCTGACAACTGTGACAGCAACACTCACCAGCCATTTATTTCAGTTGCTTGTATTGGGAAACTATAGCTGGCACTCAGTTAGCCTGACCTTAACCCAAGGTCAAGGATTCGGACACTTGAGACACAGAGGTCGCACGACTCGCTTCAAGGTGTCCGCTGGTTATTTTCTGTGGGTGCCTCGGATTCCTCCACCCGTTTGTGTGTGTGGTGAGAGAAGGAGGGAACTGAAATATTGTACAGACTTCAGATCATTGCGGCCGTCGTCATATTTACATGTACAGGCTGAGTGGAACTAATGAGCCTCACAATCACACGCTCATCCATCCATCCACATTTATTCATCCCTTCACACACACCACGAACAACATGAAAAAACCTTTGACATGCGAATCACATCAACATGCATCGTCAGAGTAGAACATGTCACCAGCTTACACGGAGTTGAAGTTGTGTAGGCCAAGCTATAGTGGTCAGTATAGCCCCATCTATAGTGGACAGTATAGCCCCATCTATAGTGGTCAGTATAGGCCAAGCTATAGTGGTCAGTATAGCCCCATCTATAGTGGACAGTATAGGCCAAGCTATAGTGGTCAGTATAGGCCAGCTATAGTGGTCAGTATAGGCCAAGCTATAGTGGTCAGTATAGCCCCAACTATAGTGGTCAGTATAGCCCCATCTATAGGGGTCTTGTTCTTTCTGCGCTCTCACCTGTTACTACTGTACTTCAAAAGATACCGCTGGTATTGTGCGGTGTGCGACTATTGATGTAGTCTGAGCAGTAGACGAATACGTAGACAAGAAATTGTACTTCGTTCTGGGTAAATCCTGTACAGAGATGACTTTTGCTTGTACTCTCGGTCCTGACGCGAGTTTTGTAAGTATTGATGCCTTCACTCTTACACCTTGAGGTACACATACCCTTCACTCTTACAATGTGACGTACTGATACATTCACTCTTACAATGTGACGTACTGATACATTCACTCTTACAATGTGACGTATACATCCTTCACTCTTACAATGTGACGTACTTGATACATTCACACTTACAATGTGACGTACTGATAAGCGAGGTTAGGGTTAGTGACCGTGTGTGACCATTTGAAGGATATGGCCTAGCAGCTGTGCAGTGAGCAGGTCAGTGGGTTACGGTTAGGGTTCACAACCCGTCATAGGTTCAGAATGAAAACATTTCTACTTGTGTACAAGCCGCTCTGTTGGCGTCGTGACAACCGCTCACCTATGGAGGTGGTAGAGAGAGAGAATGAGAGAGAGAGTCTTTGTAACGCGCATTGAATACCTGCTCACTGTCTGTGTGTGTGTGTGCGCGCGAGCGTGCGTAGGTTTGTGTGTGTGCGCGCATGTGGTTGGTTGGTTTGACAGGAAAGTGCTTCCCCCTAGAAGTGATTTTGCTCCTTGGGTTGGGATAGGAGGAGGAAACCGAAGTACACGAAGAAACCTCCCGACGGCATCACCTTTGGACAAGTGTAACTTACTGAACATCCCTAGACGAGATGTGAACCCAGAGCGTCTGACTGTGCGGCAAGTGTTGTGACCCCGACACCTCTGGCTGCCCCTCCTGTCTGTGTGTTGCTGATAGGGACTTGATCATCTCACTTCGTGCCTGCTCCCTGTGCCATGTGCTGGTGCGCATTGGTGTGTATTCATTGAGGTCTGAGTATGTCAGGCACATCGAGTCTCCACTTAGTTGTGGAGAAAGGTGTTGTGTATATATATATATCAATATAAACAGACTATTTTTATTGCTGTTTACTGGAATCGGCCAGTGAGGAACCAGTGATGGATCCTATGTACGTCTCGGCTGTTGACAGTTAGGGTTAGTTGTGTGCCTGCCTCACCTCGATCAAACTATATTATCTTGAACAAAACAGCTGGCAAACGTTGTCATTTGTCACCCACAGCTAGCAGTGCGCATGTCTCACTCATGGCTAGCTGTGTACTAGCTGTGTACTAGCTGTATACTAGTGTGCACTATCTAGCTAACCCTAACCCAGATAGCCGGAAGGTCAAGAAGCGCCATATGTCTCACCCAGAGCTAGCAGTGTGCATGTCTCACTCATGGCTAGCTATATACTAGCTACATACTAGCTACATACTATCTAGCTAACCCTAACCCAGATAGCTGGAAGGTCAAGAAGTGCCATGTCTCACCCAGAGCTAGCAGTCTTTGTGTCTCACCTGATGAGCTACATGTTTGTGTCAGCCCGAGGCTGGTGCATTGATGATTCACCCAGGGTTAGTTGAGGAAACTGATAGCCAAGTGGTTATAGCACTGGTGTCTGAATCCAAAGAGTTAGGGTTGGATTTCCTGTCACACTGCAAACTTCCAGACCAGCTGTCAGGAATGGGTGGGTACCTCACTCCACAGGGGGTTGGGGAAAAGGTCAAGCAGTGAGAGGGAGAGGAGATGGGCAGCGCCATCACAAAAAGCTGGTCCTGAGATAAATGGGCTTTTAACACCTCACTTCACAACAGCCCTAAGATCACGTGACTACCCTTACTTATCCTAACCCCTTATAGCGGTATGTTCTTAAAGACCTACCCAACTGGCCCAAGTAATCAACAGATTCTTACAAAAAATAATATAAATATACTCTGTAAATAGCAGCGCCTCAAACACAGTGGTTTATATATTATTTAATATAAACTAGGCGATGGTAATAATAATATTGTTAATGGCGACTAATAATTAGTATATCATCACCAGAAGGTGGAGCAATACAATACAGACGATCTTTATCTTGCTGTAGTGTGAAACATTGTTCTCTAATATTAAAGGTATTATAATTGCAATATACGTTTATCCGCTTATACTTATGTACTGTCAGTAAAGCCATTGAGACTGATTTGCATAGTTGCTCATTCGGATGTTGGTGTAAATAACATGAAGAGAAAGACTTTTGTCCCCACAATTTAAAAAAAAAGGAAAATCAGAGATACATAGTCGGGAAGACTGTTGCAGATATTTCTTATCAGTTGCTGTGTGAATGTTGCTGACAGACAGTGTCGCCGGTCACAGGTATTCCACTGTGGCTCACAAAGTTGAATTTCAAGTACATTTGTCGAAATA
Source organism: Pomacea canaliculata (assembly GCF_003073045.1). Taxonomy (NCBI): domain Eukaryota; kingdom Metazoa; phylum Mollusca; class Gastropoda; order Architaenioglossa; family Ampullariidae; genus Pomacea; species Pomacea canaliculata. The sequence continues at coordinate 44,239,316 of NC_037591.1, read as the reverse complement.
ACTTCAGGTGTTTGTGCAGCTTTCGCCACTTTGCGGGCAACTTGTGGTCAGTCATACTCTAGTCAGCCATACTCTGGTCAGCCATACTGTGGTGAGTCATACTGTGGTCAGCCATACTGTGGTGAGTCATACTCTGGTCAGCCATACTGTGGTGAGTCATACTCTGGTCAGTCATACTGTGGTCAGCCATACTCTGGTCAGTCATACTGTGGTGAGTCTGCAAACAGATGTACACAGGCCAGGATGTTGCTTTTATTTCATTTCTCCACATTCGTGATACTTCTTGTTCGATACATTAATAAGTGGTACGAAGATGTGTTTTGAGTGTGACATGTGTAATCAATCGACTGTCTTTAATGACAAAATGACAAGCTAGCTGTGTAGAGAGAAATGTCTGTTCAAGCTTGTCCAATTAATGTGCATGAAGATAATCAATGCATAGATCCTTTTATTCAAAAGAGACTACTAGTCCAGATATAAGTTTCAGAAGAGAAATATATAAAGGAATTTTGCTTTTACATTTTAAGCAAATGTACGAAAAGATCCAGACTCAACATGCAACATTTTCACCTCTGGTTAATTCTAGAGAAACACTAACATGCTAAATGGTGAACATTCAGAGATATGAAGACAACATAATTTAAGCCCCATACTTCTGGTAAGACACAAACAACACTATCAAGCTAAGAGACAACATATTTTATTAAGCTGCCATGCTTCTTGTAGAGTATAGAACAACAGTGATGTGAAGTGGTGAACATTTAGAGACATCCTGCACAAATAACTCAAACATTTTGTAAGCCATCCACAGCCTGTAATCTCTAACCCTTCTCACCTAGGAAAGATGTGCAACAAGACATTGCCAATAACCCTGACACAAATGTTACTGGGATGGTAAGCAGTAGTTATTTAGTGTTTGCTCTATACCCAGTGACAGAGAGCTTACAGTATAGGGAAATAAAATCTGTACCAAGTGTAAAAATCTTGTAGTATAAACCAGAAATATATACTCAGCAACAGAAAGCTTGTACTATAGAATAAAGAAATCTATGGACTGTTACAAAAGGTTTGTACTATGGTAAATATTCCAAGTAAAAATAAAATGAAATCAATCCCAGTGGTGAGAAGCTTGTAATAATTATAGTGTAATGAAATCTATACCCAGAGACAGAAAGTGTGTAGTATAGTAAAATACTATACTGCAATATACAGTGTACCTGTAATAAAGTAAAATTACATGGAGACTGATCTAGACAGGTGCAATAAAATTAAATTCATAACCGAATGACAGCAATGTAGTCGTTGGTAAAAGCTATCTATACCAAAGTCTATACAGGTCTATACTGAGTGACAGGAAGTCTAGTATAAGTGACAGGAAGGTTATAAAATAAAGTCTATACAGGTCTATACGAGTGACAGAAAGGTTGTAAAATAAAGTCTATACAGGTCTATACGACAGGAAGGTATAAGTGACAGCAAGGTTATAAAATAAAGCTATACAGGTCTGTACCGAGTGACAGGAAGTCTAGTATAAGTGACAGCAAGGTTATAAAATAAAGTCTATACAGGTCTATACGAGTGACAGGAAGTCTAGTATAAGTGACAGCAAGGTTATAAAAAAAAGTCTATACAGGTCTATACGAGTGACAGGAAGTCTAGTATAAGTTTATAAAATAAAGTCTATACAGGTCTGTACGAGTGACAGAAAGGTTATAAAATAAAGTCTATACAGGTCTGTACCGAGTGACAGGAAGTCTAGTATAAGTGACAGCAAGGTTATAAAATAAAGTCTATACAGGTCTGTACCGAGTGACAGGAAGTCTAGTATAAGTGACAGCAAGGTTATAAAATAAAGCATATACAGGTCTGTACTGAGTGACAGGAAGTCTAGTATAAGTGACAGAAAGGTTGTAAAATAAAGTCTATACAGGTCTATACGAGTGACAGAAAGTCTAGTATAAGTGACAGGAAGGTTGTAAAATAAAGTCTATACAGGTCTGTACGAGTGACAGAAAGGTTATAAAATAAAGTCTATACAGGTCTATACGAGTAACAGGAAGTCTAGTATAAGTGACAGCAAGGTTATAAAATAAAGTCTATACAGGTCTATACTGAGTGACAGGAAGGTTGTAAAATGAAGCATATACAGGTCTATACTGAGTGACAGAAAGGTTATAAAATAAAGTCTATACAGGTCTATACGAGTGACAGCAAGGTTGTAAAATGAAGCATATACAGGTCTGTACTGAGTGACAGGAAGTCTAGTATAAGTGACAGGAAGGTTGTAAAATAAAGTCTATACAGGTCTGTACGAGTGACAAGAAGGTTGTAAAATAAAGCATATACAGGTCTATACGAGTGACAGGAAGGTTATAAAATAAAGTCTATACAGGTCTGTACGAGTGACAGGAAGGTTGTAAATGAATTCAGGGACAGGAAGCCTACAGCGAGTCTCAGGAGGCACCTACAGTGTAGGCAATAGCTTTGCTTTTACTTGCTAATTATGACATTGCCTGTCCTTTAATAAAGTGAGATATTAGATGCACGTGCAATCGTCAGCTAATTAGCCAATGTTCCCGCGCACTAGTTGGGTCGAGGTGCAGCAGCCCGGCTCTCAGGCGGTGTCCACTGATGGAGTGGACTGAGAGGCCAGCGTCTGTACAGCAGCATCACCACAAGGTGTCTCTCCCCTGCCTCCTTCATGCCAGTGTGTGTGTGTGCTGTGTGTGTGCTTGCATGTGTCTGTCTGTGTGTGTGTCTGTGTGTGTGTTCTTGTGTGTTCTGTGTGTCTGTGTGTGTGTGTGTGTGTGTGTGTTCTTGTCTGTCTGTGTGTGTGTCTGTGTGTGTGTCTGTGTGTGTGTCTGTGTGTGTGTTCTTGTGTGTCTGTGTGTTGTCTGTGTGTGTGTCTGTGTGTCTGTGTCTGTGTGTGTGTGTCTGTGTGTGTGTCTGTGTGTGTGTGCTTGTGTGTGAGCGAGAGAGAGTGACAGCGCGCACTCACATCCCACCCCAGAAGTTTGAAGTGGACCTGACAGCACTTCTAGTCTGTAAGTATTGTAGTAGGTGTTAGTCATGGTTGTAGCTACTCTGCTGTCCTCACCTGACTGCCACACTCTCTTACTAGCCATTCAGATGTCACGTGACTTCATTTACACGTGTGTGGACGACAGCTAGTACCTGAGCACTCAGTCGCCATTACTGAGGACACTTCGATGCTACTGTTCCATTGCTAGTGATGGCTTTTGTTGTTTTTGTGCTCCAAGCGATGAAACCTGTGGGTTTAACCTACCCTTCTGCCTTTTATTTATTAAACGTGTATGCAGAAACAAAAGCACATCTGATTTTATTGTTGCAGATGACTGAGTGAACACTTGATCAGGTGTTGCTAGATTGATTCTTGAAACAACTATGAGCTTTTCATTTCCATTAAAGTTTAATGGAGAAAATAGTTTTACTGACACTGCCAAATATGAACTGCATTTTATACTGGCTCGGGAGACACATTTCTGTTAACAATATTTCTGTCAACATTTTTACTTGCTTACTGACTCTCAGTACACGCTTCTTACTATCACAGCTGAAAGCTTTGTGTGCCAGAATGGTACGTAAGGTGTCGAAATCACTTCCTCGGCTCGTCCTCCTCCTCACTGCTAATGTCTTGTGTGTTGCATCACCTGTAGCTCCTTCAACTCCTCAGTTGAGAGTTCCTTCTCGCGTTCCTCCACGAGCTCGTTCACGTCATCGTCGTCTACCTCCAGACCCAACGTCTTTCCGAGGGACACAATCACCTCGGTCTCGTTCTTGGTATCGGTCCCGGGTTCGAATCCTTCAAAGTCTCTCTCTTCAACAGCAGCAGACCATAACTTTTTTCTATGCCGAGTTAAAGGTTTCTCTTGTAACCTCTTGCCAAGTCTATAATACGCAAACAGATCACGTGTTGTAGTGATCTCTCCAAAACTCTCCAAAGTTAAGATTTGTATTCTCGATCACCTCCAAGCAGCGGCGGGTCAAGCGCTTTGTGTAAAGCTTTTTAAAGTTAGAAATGACTTGCTGGTCCATAGGTTGTAGGATTGAAATCGTGTTTGGTGGCAGGTAGAGGACTTTGACGAAATTTGAGCTCGTCGAGAATGTCATCTTCAAAGCCAGGTGGGTGGGCTGGAGCATTATCACGGATCAGAAACGCTTTTAATGGGAATTTATTCTCCAGAGGATATTTCTTCACAGCAGGACCGAAGGTGAGATTTACCCAATCGACAAAGAACTAGAGTGTAACACATGTCCTTACATTGGCGCGCCACGTCACCTGCAGTTCTTCTTTCGTCGCTGGCGATAAGAGCAGCGAACCATGCGATGTAGTCATCCGGTGGCTTTACGTCATGGCGTCCCCATGCCTCACCAACGAGTGGATGGCAGTTCTCTTCTTGAAACTGTCCAACAGACCGTGACTTGCCTTTAACATATCTTCTGCTGCCTCTTCTGAAGGCGATGCTTCTTTCCTCTTCAGGTCGCCGTAAGTGCTGCGTGCCTTGCCACGTATTCTCCGTCCCCGTATCTCCGGCCAACTCTTTCTCTGATACCCACAGCAGCAGTGGCTTCTCCATTTCTTCACGGCTTAACTGGCTCAGAATTTTAGTTCCTTTCACTGGCTTTGCGTCTTTGATGGCATCCTTTTGTTTAAAGATGGTGCAAACTGTGGATGTAGTGCGGTCGTACATCTTGGCAAGATCCACCACTCGTGCACCACGCTCATGTTGTCTGTTATTTCTTGCTTTATTTCTATCGCCATCATTCTGTTCTTCTCACCACTCTCCTCTTCTCTCACTTTCTTCGGCTCCATCGTAGCGCACAACACAATTAGTTAAAACTTGGAAAATGATGCAAAAACGAGCAGAACGCACGATAGATGACTTACCTCTGTGGGTAACACGCGAGAAAGAACGTGACGATGTCGTGACGATGTCGTGACGATGATGTGACGATGCCGTGACGATGCCGTGACGATGTCGTGACGATGCCGTGACGATGCCGTGACGATGTCGTGACGATGCCGTGACGATGAGATCCGAGCGCCCGATGCGGCAATTTCCCGAATTACGGTCGACTTCCCGAATGGCCGCCGGCTCGTATCTCGGAATTCAGCTCGGATCTCGAACAGGAAACTGGCCCGAGTCACAGCTCGTATCTCAAGAAACTCGTACGGCGAGCAGCTCGTATTTAGAAGTACCACTGTTAACCACAAAACACAAACAAAATCGAGGAAAGCTGATGGTCTCAGCCTAGTAGGTATTAGTAGGTACTTGTAACGGAGTCCACGTTTGCGTCGACGTAAACACAGTATAAACCACAGCAGTGACTACTTGGTGACTTCGTGACTTGCTGTGGCCGCCAACACCTGCATAGTGTCGTCATCAGTTCATCATATGTTGACATCATTGCAAATGAATTTCACGCGAAAAAGTGCGAGCATAATGTCAGTTGTTTTGTATCTTCTAGAAGTTGTTGACAATCAGATGACGTATTTTGTTTGTGTCGTTTATACATCATTTAGACTCCACTTAACAAACTTACACCTCCCACTGTTAAAACCAACACATGCCTCACGTGATACAAAGGTAAGAGCAGTGCACGTTACACATTAAAACAGACAACACTACCTGACGCTACACACTGGTACACACAACGACATCCGTCACGCTACACACTAGTAGAAACAACACGTGTCATTCTCTACACATCCCTCCCGCTATACACTCTACACACTAGTAGAAACAACACGTGTCATTCTCTACACCAGTGGTTCTCAAAGTTTTTCGGACCGCGGACCACTTTACTGAAGTAAAAAATATGGCGGACCCCAAGGCCTAAAAATCTGTCTGTACTATGAATTTCAAATTTAAATTGCAGCATTTGTTTCATTACAATTCAAAACTAAAAGTACTTTTGTGACAGCAGTCTAGTGATAAGTTGACATAAACTACGTATACCTCGTTACTTGTAGTTAAAATGTTAATGCGAGGAATGCATCACTGTAAACATCACTTTACTGCCATGACGACTGTCAGGCGCGGACCACCTGACCTATACCCGCGGACCACACTTTGAGAACCTGTGGTCTAGGGTGACGTCACCTGGTCATTTGTCTGTGAAGCAGCTGCTGCCAGTGAAGGAAAAGGTTTATATACCTTTGTATACCTCTAGCTTTGTCTATATATAGGTTTATATACCTTTGTATACCTCTAGCTTTGTCTTGTGGTTGTCCTGGCTTTGTCACGTGCTTGTCTGTGAATTTTCCTGACATTTCTATGACAGTTGCTGATTTTGTTCTCGTTGGTTGCAGTAGAAGCCGCCATCCTGAGACCATACCGAGACAAAGCTAAGATCAACACCACGAAGGAGACGACAGGTGAGGCGCCGCATGCTAGAAACGCCTTCAGAGCGGCGCCCAAGCGCTGCTGCAAGATCGGACACAAGGTGGCGCAGCGGCGCATCTCCTGCAACATCAAAGTTCTCGACGTGGTCCGCAAATTCAGCGACCTCCAGCGGGCCAAGTTCAAGTATAACAAATCCAAAAACATAAAGCCGTCACGAATTTCAGCAAGACTGTCGGACAAAATAGGAAAATGCTCGGCGGCGTTTCCCAAGTACTTCGAGAAGTGCTGCGTGTACAAAGAGCAGTACCACAAAAACATCAACAAATGCAAAAAGAGACCCCGCCAGGAGCGCCGGCAGTGTCGCCAGTCTATCCGCGAGCGGTACTCCTAGCTGAGGTACGCGGTACTCCTAGCTGAGGTACTAGGTACTCCTAGCTGAGGTACTCAGTACTCCTAGATGAGGTACGCGATACTCCTAGCTGAGGTACGTGGTACTGCTAGCTGTGGTACTCAGTACTCCTAGCTGAGGTACGCGGTACTGCTAGCTGAGGTACGCGGTGCTCCTAGCTGAGGTACTTAGTACTCCTAGCTGAGGTACGCGATACTCCTAGCTGAGGTACTCAGTACTCCTAGCTGTGGTACGCGGTACTGCTAGCTGTGGTACTCAGTACTCCTAGCTGTGTACAAACACAAGATGGTGGTCACACAGACTGGTGCGCAGAAGGAACTCTGCGCACGTGAGGTACAGTGATGCCTGATGGGTGAGAGGAGGTACCATCGCGGCTGGTGGTGAAGCCAGCTCTCCAATAGGACTTCCATGGCGGCAGGTGATTTTTGAAAACTTATTTGGATGAGAAGCGACACAGGCTGTGTTTAATCAGTCTGTATACCTTTGACATTCTGGACATGGACAAGCCGATCAATGCAAGACAACTCGGAGCTGCTAGGTGGCGCTGGCATGTCGCCGACATAGCTCAATATTCGTTTTCTTCTTTTTCTGCTGAGGTGGAAAGTTAATTACAGAAGGCAAGCCAGTGGGTTGTTGTCCCTTGTTGACGCTGGCTTGCTTCCTGTGGTGAACACTTCATGATCCAGACATGCCAGTGCTCTGCTGGCCTTGTTGACCGTTACATGCTTTCGCTCTGTTGCAAGTTTAAACCGTTGTTGTATTGTCTTTGATGGGTGAAGCCTTGAGATTATATGACAGACATGTTGTCCACCTTGTCAGTCCTCATTACCCTAGTGTGAGAGTAGCACCATCAAGTGTTGTGTTTTCTCTATTTCTTTACTCCCACAATTCATCGAGAGCTAAGACAGTTCGCTTCGTCTCTCTGTCTGCCTCTTTCTCTCTGTTTTTCTTTTGCCTTCTTTCTTTGACGTAGCCATTAGAAATCTGTAAATATAAACATTGTTTTAGCTAATGTAACCGAATGGCAAACTTCCTGAAGGGTTAGAACTCTCCAGACTCCAGCAAAGCGGCGAGTTAGACAACTGTATATCACAACTGCGGCACTTCTAATCACAGACAAAGAACTGCTGTAGCGACCATGGGGGAGCCATCATTAATGTTGTCAACATACACATAGACAACACGAAGCCCAGTCTGTGGAAATGGATAACAGAATACCTTCAACTCTAGGGATCAACATAGCAATAAGATTACTCCCAGTCTGAAGATAGTATGTTAGATATAAGACAGCAGTACGGCTCTCCCTGTATGGATGTATGGCCTGTATGGCCCTCTGTGTCTGGGAATAGTATGTTACATATTAGACAGCAGTATGCCTCTCCCTGTATGGATGACGTGGCCGTCTGTGTAGCAATGTAGACAAGGGCAGCTCTGACTGCTGACAAGAATATGATGTAGACAGCACTATGGCCTCCAGTGAAAGGCGAAGACATTTCTCCACATGTAACAGATTATGTAGGCATTTAAAAAGTCTCGTACATAAATATTTAGTTTCTGAAGTTACTGCTTTTGCCTATTTGATAGTACCTGTACTACCTGTCAACTCCAGAGCACCTGTGCTAGACTGGTCAACCTTACAGTACATGTGCTATGTCTGTCTTCTTATTGCTTGAGATAGGTGGAAAGTAGAGGACACACACACACAGAGGGCGAGAGAGAGAGAGAGCGAGAAATGTTTTCAACAACTCACAACCAAAATATATGTTAGTTTTAAAAAATGACTTTTGTAGACAGAGTCCAGAAATTTAACGATGCTTATAATCTTCACATTGCTTTGACACATACACAGAGCGAGAAGTGATTAGTGTCTTCTCACATCTTTGATGTGTACTTTGACATGCGCATTGCTTATTGTGATGCACGCCAGAGGGACTGTCATTACTGTCTTCTCTTCTCCTTCACGATATCGTCTTGTCTTCCAGCTTACACGACACTAACTTCAAGACACGTCTGTACACACTTGTGTTAGGTCCCTTTCCAGTGACCAATGATTACGAATTGCACTAAGGTCAGGGTTAGCGCTAGTGATGACGGATAGCACTAAGTCAGGGTTAGCGCTAGTGATGACGTATAGCACTAAGGTCAGGGTTAGCGCTAGTGATGGCGAATTGCACTAAGGTCAGGGTTAGCGCTAGTGATGACGGATAGCACTAAGTCAGGGTTAGCGCTAGTGATGGCGAATTGCACTAAGTCAGGGATAGCGCTAGCGATATGCTAATTGCCTAAGTCAGGGTTAGCGCTAGCAATATGCTAATTGCCTAAGTCAGGGTTAGCGCTAGCGATGACGGATAGCACTAAGTCAGGGTTAGTGCTAGCGATGACAGAGAGCCGCTCGCAACGTTATCGTTCATTACACGTAATGGCGGCTATAGTGTGGTAAGGGAGTTTAACGAGAGGAATTTTTTGTAAGATTTATAGGAAATGACGCACAGCACAAGAAACAATTTCTGAAGTTGTAGGTCGATTTTTGTGGCCTTCGCAAATGAAAGTTTGCCTCAGAAGTTTCGTTTTCTCCACGAGTTTGGTTAGCTGGAGTGGACTAAGTGTACAAACGTCACAATGCGGCAACGCCGACTGCAGTGTGTTTTACTAACACACACCAACAGCAACAAAGTTCACAGTCTATATACAATGACATATCAGCAGCAGAAAGTTCTAGAACAGTTGTTCTCAAAGTATTACTAAAGTAGAAAATACAGCGGAACACCAAAGCCTAAAATCACTGAACTGTGAATTGTAAAGACTGAAACGCCAACTACTACTGTACACAGTCTGAACAGCAGCTGACATTCCACACTGTCAACCATGACTGTTATTCCATGTCCACGCCATCGTTTGAAAGAGGGACTTTGTTGATGGCACTTGTCGCCTTTCACCAAGCGTCCTTCGTGTCGTTAGTCTGGCAGCAAGGTCTCCGCAACACTCAGGTATTTCCGGTCTCTGCCATCAGGAGGGAAAGTCTGTATGATGGATGCCTGTGTAGCTTCAGTGTTTTCATCGCCAGAAGCAACAACATTCCCTTAGTTTGTTGCAGCTCTTAGCATTTATTCTCCAAAAACTCCAGAGGCTTACCAACGTGCTGGCAGAGCACAGATTCAAAGTCACTTCAGTTTGGAGGGTTTCATTGCTTCACTGGACACAATTTCACATCATAAAACATATTGCTGGTTGGGGACTTCTTCATCACCAGTCCAAAAAAATCCCTTGCTTAAATATCTTTTTATTGGCTGTTTTATACGCTGGTAGGTCATTTTTTTGTCTGTACCACACTTGTTTTTCACAGCTTGGTTAACGCTTTCTTTGTCGCTATTATCTTGAACAGAGATATCACGAAAAATATGATGAAAATATCACACCAGGTGCGTCTTCCACTTTGTGTAGAGCAGCTGCTAAGCCTGTCAGAAGAAGAGCGAGATGGATCTGGCTCACAAATGACTTCAGTTTCGTCTTTTGCTCTCTTCGACATCTTGTCTGCACATTCACAGTCACCGCCATCACGGATGTACCTTTGAGGATTTCCGACTTCAGCCAGCCATCCACGACATCCACGACAACCCTCCGCCGTGAAACTACTGCAAGCTGCACGCATTCGGAAAGTCAGACAGAAACTCCATCAGCTCTCACTGCCAGCGAGCACATCCATGCGAAATATATCAGTCATTATCAGTCATTATAATCAAACACCAATGTCCACCACAAAACGCAAAATAGATGAAATGTAACCTGTGGTAACAATAATGGCGAGCACCGCGTTACTAAGGGCAACGGATGACTCGGTGAAATGACGCAGTGCTCGCGCTGTGACGTCAAGACTTAGTGGGTCACTAGCGTGTCATGCCAACGAGCAGCTGGCATGGCGACAGCAACACTGGTGTGACATCAACACTACACTAATTAGTGTGTCTGGCCATCTACACATCACTTTGCTTTACCTGTTGTACAGGAGAACTCCGACATTTTTAAAGTTCACAGCCTTTATGACAAAAATAGAAAAATGTTGTCTGTCACTTAATGGCTTTTTGAGAGCAACATCCACACGCAGTCTGCAAGTACACTGTGCCCAGCGAGAAACACCTGGACTGCCAAAACCACCGTTAGAGCCGCGACAGTCAGTCCCTTGGTGCCACAGCTGCCATGGCAACCAGCTACAGCTACTCTCCACGAGTTTACAGCTTCAGGTCACTAATTAAACAGCCTTAGTGTTCACCTCATTGCACCCGACACTCCAACCTCATAACATAGACAGGTTTGTCTGGACTCTCGCTGTATGACGTGGACAGGTTTGTCTGGACTCTCGCTGTATGACGTAGACAGGTTTGTCTGGACTCTCGCTGTGTGACGTAGACAGGTTTGTCTGGACTCTCGCTGTATGACGTAGACAGGTTTGTCTGGACTCTCGCTGTATGACGTAGACAGGTTTGTCTGGACTCTCGCTGTATGACGTAGACAGGTTTGTCTGGACTCTCGCTGTATGACGTACACAGGTTTGTCTGGACTCTCGCTGTGTGACGTAGACAGGTTTGTCTGGACTCTCGCTGTATGACGTAGACAGGTTTGTCTGGACTCTCGCTGTATGACGTAGACAGGTTTGTCTGGACTCTCGCTGTATGACGTAGACAGGTTTGTCTGGACTCTCGCTGTATGACGTACACAGGTTTGTCTGGACTCTCGCTGTGTGACGTAGACAGGTTTGTCTGGACTCTCGCTGTATGACGTAGACAGGTTTGTCTGGACTCTCGCTGTATGACGTAGACAAGTTTTCTGGACTCTCGCTGTATGACGTGGACAGGTTTGCTGGAGTCAGATGGAGCAGAAATTCTATTGCGAATAAAACAAGTTAACTTGCTTTGTACAAAAGTTAAAGAAATACGAAAAAAGTTCGTTTGTTCTCTACTGTCTCTCTCTCTCTCTGTTGCAAGCAAATAAAACAAAGTGGATTCAACAAGTGATAATTACAGATTTTAAACGCAGAATAGCGAACATTTGCTCACTCAACATGGATTCCTTCCGAAATGTCTGCACAATATGCTAATTGTAAATCAATTTAAGTATTGAAAGACCTTTGTATCGAAAACCCGCAAATCAGTTCATCAATCGATGGAAGGGTATTTCATTTGGTCCACACGAATGTTTCTTAGCCTTGTCTCATGAACGTTGAATTCTGTGGTAAATAATGCTAGTTCTTAACCGTTTGACGCAGGAATACTTCAAAATGAAGCCATCGGGGGGTTGGTCAAAACGATGGTTCTCTGGAGACAGGTGGCACTACAGTGAGCGCACATTAAAATATCCGTCCCGCACCATTACGAGCTAAATGCCAGAGGTCACCAGGTACACAGGGACTAGGATGTGGAAGGTGGAGACAGGCCATACATACCAACCGCAGCTGGTTAGCACACTATGATGTCATACCGGTGATTCGCACATTTTTTAAAAATACAAAAGTCAATCTTCAAAGCCTCATTATTAGTTATTAAAAGTACATGGCGTGGATATGAAATAATTAGCAGTGACTGAAGCCTGTATGCTATAGACATGAAGCAATCAGCGGAGTGTGAACCTGTAGGCCAGCGGAAACTTTAAAACAATGACCCCCTCCGCGCCCCCTTGTAAGCACGTCACCCCCCCCCCAGGGGGGCGCGCCCCACCGTTTGAGAATCGCCGCTGTAGGCCATTAATCTGTAGTAACCAGCAGCGAGTAAAACCTGTGCATCATACTTACAAAAGTTGTAATATTGTAGTCCTTTGAGTCGCCGATAAATAGAATCTATAATAATTATTTCACTGAACTTCAGTGAGAAATGACTAAGTACAGCGACATTCACGGGCTTCAGGATGCCTCCTTGACAGGTTATGATGCAAACATCTGCTAGTTTGGAAACTTGTTAGGGCTGGAAAACTCTACATTCACAAGAAAATATTAATTTCTACATTTTGGAATAAAATATATTGTTATATTCCCACTAAAGAAAAATTCTACATTCAAAAATTTTTACTTTTATTCTTACCATATTTATTAGTATGTTCTTTCCGAACAAAATCTAAACAAGAGCTGCATGCTCCTCGTTTTTATTTATTATGATCATCTCCGTCGATAGCATCAGTGTGAAACTTGTGTCACCTCATAGTTTCATTCCTTCATGCACTGAAGCACACATTTTCTACTCGTTTTCCGCTGAAGACAGGGAACAGGCGGCTGCTGTCACGCAGTCAAGGTAAACCTCCCCAACCCCCGGGCTAGACATGCGCTCGGGGTAGTCGGGAGGATTCAGCATGAAACACGTGGACATGCGCGCGGGGTAGTCGGGAGGATGCAGCATGAAATACGTGGACATGAAGCACTGAGGGCGAAATGGAGGAGCAGAGTAATTGCTGTCAGTTGATTGGCATCCTTCGCTTGCAGTAGTGTGCGGCACTGTGGCGTCACTCACTCACAATATGAACTGACTAGCCTGCCCACAGCGCGCGTGCGTCAGCAGCTGCGCGCTGCGAAATGCGGAAGTGGGGTCAGATTGGGGTCAGATTGCGGGGAAAGGAAATCTGCCCGGGGCACGGCGCGCGCCGCCACTGTTTGAAGGGGAAGAACTCTGTTTTGTGGGTAGGTCAAGACAAAAGGACAGGAAGTAACTGCACTTTATTACTTTGTGACGGGATTCGCTGCACGTGGATGCTAGGGTTAAAGGCTATTCACCCTGCGGCGTACCTACGTCACGACTGACCCCACACCTAGTACTAGGTTTAGCAATACCGACATCAGGATTTGAGCTGCCAATTATTGTCAGACATGCAGTTTTTCCGATGGAAGTTCTTATCATCTTGTAACACTCTTTAAATAGTCAGAGAAAGTTCTCCATAATAATACAAATCTCACATGGTTGACTTCTCTTATTCGTCAATAGCTGTATTTTGCAAACCTTTTGAAATAAAAACATAACAAATATTCACTGGTACTGATCGTTGGATGTGGGGGTTACAGACAGTCCAGTCTGTGAGTCAAGTCTTCCTCTGACCACCACGGCCTCGGTACCCTCCTAAGTACCTTTAAAGGCAGTCTTCAACAGGGTCACGTGACCGAAGAAGATCAGCTCACGTCGTTTGACAGTTGCAAGTAGAGGTTGTACAGGACCTGCTGACTATCGCCCATAATAGGCAAGAACGGGGGGCCCTGCTAGTTGCCGCCTCTATCCTTGTGATTTCCCCGACGACAGGTGACGACAGGTCAAGGGACGACTGACTGAACTCCATCTTATCTTTGTATCCTCCTTTTACCTTTCTTATTACCTCCCTCACTTTCCTATTTGCTTATTTCTTTGCCAAGGCTTCTCCGTTTTTGTTTTGTTTTGTTTGTTTGTTGGTTGTTTTTTTTTTTTTTTTTTGACGCATTTTTCAAACCTTTACACAAGGTTTGCTATAAGGAAATATCACGATAGCTTTAATCAGGGAATCCATGCCAATCCAGGGTATCAGGGAATCCATGCAAAAAAGTAAAAGAAAAAGCACGTGTTAACTGATCGAAGCTACCACATCAGTCACCAAACTTCCATACAGGGCAGCCACACCAAACATAAAGCCAATATTCTCATCTGTCGAGGGCTTCATCAAGTGAACACCAAACTCCAAACGTTCAGACAGAAGCCGAGACACAGGTGGCAGACACACGATGTCAGAAAGCCCAGAGGAGGGCTCGGCTTTGTATGGAGAAGAGACTGTGCCATAAGTACAACTTGACTTGCCTAGGGTTGTAGTGCACGTGACATATACATCATATCTTTTCAACATCTTCGTCAGACTACAGTTGTTGAAACCGCTCAGAATAAATGTTGGCGTATGTGGTAAAACAGTTTAGTGTATGTGTCACATCAGCCATTACATTCCTAGCAGAAGTAGCATTCTCTTTGGGGTAAATGCAACTACTATTAAAACAGTGAGGAGGTTCCTCGGAAGATAAAAGGGGCGATGGTAAACTGAGAGTAGTTCAAGGTCTGGGGTGCAGATGGTATCACACGACCACAGTTTTACAATACCTAACATGAGGAACTCCTCCGATAGATTTACTGGTGATGGTTGCACAACGAAATGGAAGACCGAACCCAGAAATATACAGCTCGTCAACATATTCTAGTCAGATGTGCAATGAGACATTTCTATAGCATATTCCACGAAGACACCAGATATGGCTGTTCTTTACCAGGACACTTAAAAGGACAGGAATGACCGACTGTGAACTTCTATGCACGGAGATATCAACTATAACTGTCAACAAATACATACGAAGACAATAGATACGACTGTTCTTTACCAGGACACTTCTTCTTCTTCTTCCGATTCGCCCCCAATGGAGCACAGGGCCGCGAACCCCACCCCGCCATCGGACCCGGTTGTTGGGCGTCCCTGTCCAGTTGGGACCATGTCATGTCAGCAGCCTCTGCCTCTCTGTGGACTGATCTCCTCCACGTCTGTCTGGGTCTCCCAACCCTGCGCCTCCCCTGTGGGTTCCAGCCCAGAGCTTGTCTTGTTAAACTGTCGGCTGGATTTCGCAAGGTGTGACCGATCCTGCCCTACTTCCGCTTCCTGATGTCTTGGCTGGCAGGGTTTTGGTTGGTTCTCACCCACAGGTCTGTACTGGAGATCTTCTCAGGCCATCGGATGTTGAGGATGTGGCGCAGACATTTGTTGACGAATGTCTGTATCTTGTTGGTGATGGTGTTTGTCACCGCCATGTCTCAGTTCCATACAGAAGAACTGACTTTACGATTGTGTTAAAGATGTGGATCTTGGTGTGTAAGACAAAGCCTTGGAGTTCCATTTACACTTTAAAGGACGGGAATGACCGACTGTGAAAGATATGAGCGAGTGCTGCTGCTTGCGTTTGGATTCCCAGACGACGGTCGTGCTTTCCGCGCTTTACGTGACTGGGATATGTTTAAATAATATAGATAGAAGTTGATGCTTGAAGGGTTTTTTTTATATAAAAAAAAGTTAGTCTCTCTGTTCCTGTTCTCTCTATCCCCTATCTCTCATATCTAACAATCATGCGAAATGTGTGCAGAAGACACAACAATGCATGCATGTTACAAACAAACTGAGCCACTGGCGACTCTCCTACAACAAAGTGCTGATAAGCTTCAGTCCTGGACGGAACTAATTTACATGACACTCAACTCTATAAAAACTGAATGTTTATAACAACACGACAGAAGAGACAGAGCCTCACCGCCCCATTTCCTAAAATTTATCTAAGTACCCGACAAGTCTAGGAATCCACAACCGTTAACTCCTAGGTGCTACTATTGTCAAGAAATATTTTGTTTTAGTGCTCACTGTTGACACATTCTAGTCATAAGCAAAATTATAGCACCGAAAACTTTTTTCTCTAGAATCAAACACTTTCGAAATCCTCACTCTCGAAAACTGTTCTACACAGCCCATGTTCAGTCGACCATTGAGCCCGCTTACACCCTGTGGGACTCAGTGGTGCTGCGATCAGACCTCTTGTCGCCAGTCAAAGAAGGGTTGTCATGTCGGTGGTACTCACACCAAAAACACAGCCTCATAATTTCCTGTCTCTAGCAGTCCTACCACTGCTAACCAGACTAAAGTTTCGCAAAATGATGCTTATCTTTAAATACTAACTGGCCAGATGCCCCGAGACTTTTACTATCTTCTCCACCACAAGACTACGAGGTCTCTCGAGGTCAGTATTCCCACACTGAGCATCGAGCTCTGCAAGACGAGCTGAAATATTCTGCCAGTGTGCTGTGGCACAACCGTCCTCCCATCTCCAAACAACGGATCCAGTCTGTACAGGTTCAAAGTGGGACACCTACAACACCTACAACACCTACAACACCTACAAAACCTACAACACGAAAACACCAGCAACACCTACAACACGAAAACACCTTTTCAAAACCCGTTGATTCCCTACAGAGGTGTCCTACTCAGCTTAATGATACCGAGAAAGTTAACATGTACCACGTGTTGCCAGTGTCTTAGCCAATGATAAAGCAAAGCCTATCAACATCAGGTTTGTACACATAATTGATCTATGTTTTTAATGGTCTGAGTGCTTATGGATGAGGTCAACATATGACGTCAGAGAGCGGACGTGTATGTCTGTTATAAGCTAACAACAACATGTTTGTGTGGAACTTACAACAAAAACAACAAAAACAACACCAACAGCATCCTTGGTGGCCTTCCCTGGGATGGAATGGTAAAAGATTGTAACTACAGTGGAACCTCGGTTAGCGAACGCCTCGGATAGCGAATATTTCGGATAACGAACAAAAATTTTGTTAAAAGTTTGTCTCGGATAGCGAACAAAATTTCGGATAACGAACAGCCACGTGAACCACACGTGACCGACCAGCATGTCATCATTCGCGCTCGAGACACAGTTACGATCAGTCGTTCCTTATCTATGCGCATCCTTCTTATTTAGTGATTTTTGTGTTTTATTTTAATAAGATAATCCTCAATCATGGCTCCAAAGAAGATTAAGAGCAATTAATAGTATGAGGTAATGACAAGGAAGCGGCCAACAAATGAATTGAAAAAGGAAATGATTTCAAAGTATGAAGGTGGCATGCGTCTGTCGGATATGTGAGGTCGTATTACCCAAGAGTTTTACAAAAAAGACAGAAGCAATAGACACTGGACAAGTTTTGTCCTTTAACCTCAAAGTTACAGAAAAGGGAAGTCTCCCCCGATTTTATAATGTCACGTGTGCTCATGGAGGGGGAATCCAAGCAGTAACTCCACCCTTTCCTCCCCACACTTGCTTCCAACCACGCCGTTAAAACGGCAAGTGTTCTGATGTTTAAATGCTTTTGTTAATGTTTTTATGTTTATTTAACTCCATTTATATTGTATTATAGCTGTTCTCATTAAACCTACCTATATATATAGCCTGTAACTTTCAAATATTAGCGAGTCAACAGGGGCTGGGAAACAATTAAGTCTATTTTTTTTTTTCTTATATGAAAAATTGTTTCGGATAACGAACATTTCGTAACGAACAGCTTTGCTCAGCGGATTAAGTTCGCTAACCGAGGTTCCACTGTATTAATTTACTTATTGTTATATTAATAGTTTTTTGGTTGTTTAGAACCAACCACTGTCAGATCGTTAATGTGTTGATAGAAAGAACGCGTAAATGTCGCAAACCTGAGTGGTGAGGCATTATCCATCCATGTCATGCCTCATTTACAGGTTGCCAGAGTGAATATCCAACATGTAAAGCTTTGTCCGCCCCTGCCAACTCCTCACTGAACTCTTCATCTTCGTGGATTTGCTTTGACCTTACAACATTTAAAAATGCGACCTTGTCTTTCTTCAAGGCTACAGCAGACTCCTTGTGACTATCATACATCTGTTCTGTCTTTAGGGACGCCTCCAAAGTTCCACATGGGGGACCTGTAGCTGTAGTTCCATCCTGCCAACAGCAGCAGGAGTTATCTACCCGTCTTGCGGATGGTCGCTTATCTTCCCTGAGGAACTTCACGCCATCTTGCTAGCCTTGCAGCATGTTCACCGATCTTTGGAGCAGATCTTCATCATTTCAGATTCGCTATCTATTGCCGAATCTCCTCTTCTCGCAGTTCTTGGCCTTTGCGACAGACGCCAGGCACTGAAAGGTGAAACGATGAGAAGCTCAGAGGTAGCCACAGAAAGGCATAAAGGCACCCAGGGTAGCCTGGATCGAGGAGAAAGGCAGTGCTTACAACGCCCTGAGAATCCGGCAATTCCTGGCCTGGGAATGAGTTGATTGTATTATCATCTAACATGATATCATGGTCAATCAGCAAGTCTTACAAAGAGATTCTGTGGCGTTTGCTTCTCTCAGTTCGCGAGAAGAGACGCGAGTTGTGGCAGGACGATGCTTCCCCACGACAATGCACCTGCTCACAACGCCTCAGCATCCGGCAGTTCTTGGCCGAGAAGAACATCGCCTCACTGGAACAACCTCCCTATTCACCTGCTCCTGGTCCATGGGACTTGTTTTCTTTTCTCCCAGTTTGAGGGGTCATCATAGGGACCCGTTTTAAAAACATAAAGGCCATCAAAAGGGTCCTACCGACTGAGCTGAGGGGCATCCTAGAAGAATTCTTGCAGCAGTACATAGAAGCATGGCAGTAAAGAAAGAAAAAGTGAAAAAGTACGAAGTGAATTATCTGTGGCACCAGTCCTGTTACTTTTCAGACATGCCTCACATCTTCAACAAGAATGAAAGTTGCATGTTTTTGTCAGTGTTTGCAGGAAGTTTGTAAATGAAGAGTGTACGGCCCATTGGGTACACTTTTTAAGTATTTGGTCTGCAGACCATGTCTGCAAAATTAACTGATGGGGAAAATGTTGACACGAATAAAAGAGAGTAGTACCCAAAACTCCGATATCCCCCACCCCCTTCAACGGCTTTGGTATGAGACCTGCTAAATGTGCTTGTAAACGGTCTTCATAAGGGGAAAACGTTTATCAGAAAGAATCGACTATTCTGGAATGAAATGATTTAGATTTGTCAATTAAATTTCTGTTTCACTGTAACAGCCTCCATACAGTATTCTATACATTTGCAAAGAACTCCAGAAAGTGTTATTCCTAGAAAACACTTAGTCTAGAAAAATGTAAGACATCTGAGATGTGAAGATAACTAGAGATTGTAAATGGTTACCTGTTTAATAACATCTGCAAGCGATTTCGACCCAGCAGTTATGCTGGAAACCAAACATAAAATGTTGTCACTGTCCCCATTTATTATAACTGGTTTGTGTGACCAAATAAAATCCACTTCTACGGTTACTTCCTGTTTCTCGCTGATCTGACAGACTGCAAGCATAAGTAAGTAAGTAATGCTCTTTTTATGGCGACTGCCAGTGAGGAGACAGTAAACGTAGGGGGATACGCGAGGCCACAGCAACTTGGGAAGCAGAAAACATATCTTGATGATTGAAAGCACGCCACCTATCGCTGTACCAAAGGTCACACAAATGGACAACAAGTAGAAGCCCACTTAGCCTTAAGCGCTGGTCCTTACCTGATGGCCTGGCAGTTACCATGCCCTATTTCCACGAGTACAGCTCTAACCTCCCGGCCTGTAGCCATCTCACAAACACATCTGCCATAAGGGCAAAAATCTTGAACTTGAAGCTGCTCTCACCATTCGTAAGTGACACAAGTATGTTGGTGATAAATAACCTACGATTCAAGCTAAAGCTTGCGAGAATACAACTACTAGCATCGGGAAATTTTCTCTCAAGCTATTTGCATTTGAAACTGGTTTGCGACTCTGCAAGCCTGGAACACTCGCGAGGCGCTGCTTGGTGCGTCTAAGGACACGTCGCCATCACCAGGGCGGCCAGCATCATCCACCAACTCCACTCACCTTAACAGCCAAGCCATTGAACCGTTTTTATAACCAACTCTTAGGATTTCCCGTGCCTACTGGTTCCCTTTTTCTAATACTCTGAACATTTTCTCTTTCTCGAGGTCTAAACATCATTTTGCATTACTTGCTGCTAAATATTACTTTACAATTACCATCTGAAATGTATTCTTTGTTAAAGTCTACACATTATTATGTATCATCTGCTGTTTCATAACCTAAATGTCATTTTAAAAGTTAATTTATAAACGTTATATCTCATCATCATCAATCATCATCATCATCATCATTATTATTATTATTGTTATTATTATTACCATTATTATGATTAAAAATGAAGGATTTGTGTAATGCATACTCACACTCATAAGAAGCATGCGCATGAGACATGGACAAGATGGATAGCATATGAGGAACGAAAGAATAAACAAGAATACTTACGATGTATTTCACAATTATCATCTGTTATTCTCCAAGTGTAATTAAGACTGCTATTTAGCAACAATTATATAAACTTTGTTTCCCAATCAAATTGTCCTATTCCCATTTCCGCCATTGTTCTCCTCATGTTATGAGCTCAATGTTCAGGGTTGTCCATGGGACATATTTTTCTATCCCATCCCATACCATCCCATGGCAATTTATATCTGTCCCATCCCATCCCATGGGACGTTTCCCATGGGATTCCCATGGTAATAACATTCCTATGGACAACACTGCGCATTGCACACATGTTAACAAAGTCATGCATAATGAAACTGGAATAAAAAAGTATTTTTCCTGTGCTGACAATGCAGATTTCAGCGTAAATTATTTTACAATATCAAGTATCGACTACCATGGGAAATACAAATGTGTGCTGTCCCATCCCATCCCATCCCATCCCATGGGACGTTTCCCATGGGATTCCCATTCCTATGGACAACACTGTCAATGTTGTCACTAATATTCGTCACAAAATAAGTAAAATAAATACCTTTCTCACTGACTTGGACATTAACCATCAGATAAAATTCAAATGTGAAACAAAACCATGAAACCTCTTGAGTATGTACGTTGTAGTAGCTACGTAGGTCTGGTGAGCCACATTAGTCGAGGGCGACCTCTGGTCCTCGAAGTCTTTCCATCCTTTTGTTTGCTAAGATTTTCATGACCTCACACACATACTTTCAGGCACAACAGAACTGAGTTCACTTGCTCCAGATGTAGTTTGAAAGTGGGTTTGATGTGAGAAGGCTTTTTCTTGCATATCCTAAAGGCATTATAAACTGTTTACCAGGTGTGGCCTTATTCGTTACCTGTTTCCTACACCAAACGAAAGGCTTTTCTCCTTTTTCTCTTGATTATTTGGTATTTTCTTTTATTACAAGAGTATATGAAACATATTTTTTCCAATACTTCAGGGTGCTGTAATATCGTAGCAGGTTGGGAAAACCGTGTGCGGACGTTTTGCCGCCGGACGTTTCGGAGTCGGACGTTTCGCCGCATTATGTCAGAGAGAGAGAGAGAGAGCGAGAGAGAGAGAGAGAGCGAGAGCGAGAGAGAGAGAGCTTACTTACTTCTCAAAGAATGAAAGTAACTACTAGATTACACAATAATTCTTTATTTCAAACAAATTTTACACACAGACTTCACAGACAGTTCACTTTGATTGTCACAGATTATGCGCAACAGCTTTGAGAAAAAACATTGATACAATGGCGAGAGAAATGTGTGAGCTAACGTTCACATGAGGAGAGATAGTGAGAGAGAGTTCACTGAAACATTGATACAATGGCGAGAGAAATGTGTGAGCTAAGGG
Source organism: Pomacea canaliculata (assembly GCF_003073045.1). NCBI lineage: Eukaryota > Metazoa > Mollusca > Gastropoda > Architaenioglossa > Ampullariidae > Pomacea > Pomacea canaliculata. The sequence continues at coordinate 44,217,294 of NC_037591.1, read as the reverse complement.
GCGTCACACACTTGACTTCGGCTAAAGGTCCGTGTGAAATGCCGAAACGTTCGTCGACGAAACGTCCGTGTACCGTAGGCAGACTAAGCTCCATGTCTCTGCTCAGTGCCAGAGAGTCTTTGTTTTGCTGATATAGCGTTGCTCCTTTTGTTTCTCGTGGACCAGATTTACCATGTTCATGCCTATGTTTTGTACGAATTTGGAGATATGGTTTTAATCACAAAGTACAACTGTGCATGCTTGTATGAATTTTGCCCTTGTGATCATAGAATTTTTACACATTTTCGTCTTCATTGCGAAAACAGAGCGTACATCTGGACATCTGCACACTTGAAAATAGCTACCGTACATCAACAACAAGAGGACTAACCCTGTCATAGGACAAGCGTACACTTACTTTGCATACTCACCAAGTATGACACACACACACACACACACACGCACGCACGCACGCACGCGACGAACCTCCGCAGATGACGATGAGGATGAAGAGATTTGTAGGTAAATCCAACAGAAGAGACACAAGTTCAGAGTCATAAAGAAGATGGCGGACGAAGACCGTTGTTTTCCCCTCTCACTTGGCTATTTTCAGATCAACTGCTTTTATTTGTTTATATATGATCATGTTCTGCTTTAAGTGACATGCAGCATATGACGCACACACGACATCAGACAAACTACACACGACCTGCCATGACCTCAGTACAACCAATCAGCAACAAGAACAACCTGTGGTGGCAGCAAAACAACTCAAGCCTGTGTCAACAACAAGCAACAAAACAACTCAAGCCTGTGTCAACAACAAGCAATAAAACAACTCAAGCCTGTGTCAACAACAAGCAACAAAACAACTCAAGCCTGTGTCAACAACAAGTAACAAAACAACTCAAGCCTGTGTCAACAACAAGCAACAAAACAACTCAAGCCTGTGTCAACAACAAACGTGAAGCGTGGACTGTGCCTGATGATACGGCGACCAGAGTCCAGGTGTTCATGGGAGGGCCTGGGGAGGCTTCTCCGGATGTCATATAGAGAACTTAAGCCAACGACGAGAGCCACACTCGTAGGACACCAGCAACCGCAAACTGGCCTGGTTCGGCCACGTGACTCAGCTCGACACTTTTTTTAAAGGCTGTCCTTTGACATACCTTAGATCAGGGGTGGGCAATAAACGGTCGCGAATGGGGGGGGGGAGGGAGCTTCCGAACGCTAGGGGCCGCATGAAGAAATTGGGATGGTTTTTAGAGGGCGACTTGCTGTTGCAACCCTAGTTAACTCAGTTTTTTCTGTACCCAATACTTGTATATATAGTATATAAACTGGCGGGCGGGCCAGCGGGCTGGCTGGTCAGAGACAGAGACAGAGCCGGATGCGGCCCGCGGGCCGCCTTTGCCCAGGTCTGCCTTAGAGGGTGGTCGACTCAGTGATGGCCAGAGGAAGAAGTGGCTTACAGACAAGGAGGAGACGTTGTCCTGTGCAGGACCTCCTATTGCCCACGGCAGGTGTGAGTGGCGGGCCTTGCTACCTGCCACGTGTCTCCATATTCCCCATCCCACCCTAACGACCGCGCCAGTCAAAGCGTCAACGTAGGGCACAACTTCTACCATGAGAATTTTATTAATAAAATGATTCTCTTTCTAGAAATTTACTAGTGAATCTTTAAAACTGTAAAGTGAAAATCCTTTTGAAGGTTTTTTTGTCATATTCTGTCTAACCCTGATTTATGTCTCCTCAATCTACATGTTGCTCCCCAGGACGGATTCAACTCTGTCCCTGGCTAACCAAGAGATACACAATGAAAAAAAATTCTTTTTCCTTCTCCCACATACACGAAAGAAAGCAAACGTGTATGTCTGTCTTTGTGTTCTCTTTTCTTGCCCTTGTGTAAAAAAAGAAAAATCACAATAAAAAAAAATACGCCTGCAGGAAACTGTTCACAGTTTGGCTGCAAGAGGTGTGAGGAAGTTCTTCCCATTTTTAACCTACTCCACTCTACATAGCGGATGTTGCCTCAGGAACTGGTTGTGTGCATCCCTCCCTCCCCTCCATAACCCTCTTTTGCTTTCACTTTCTCCATCTCTCTCTTAACAAGGCCCATTCACTTTTTCTTGCTCACCTCTGTCTATAAGGATGTGCGCGCGCTCACTCGAATAAAAAAAGTATAAATATCTGTTGGAGAGCGTGTGAGAAAGAAAGCGTCTGTGTGCGTGTGCGTGTGTGAGCGCGCACGTCTGTCTGTACGTGTGTGTGCGTGTGCGTGCGCGTGTGAGCCCCAGCATCGCGTGGCCGTGGGAGCTATTTGTGGAGGATAGGTTGGAGTCGGGGCACACGTGCCAGGCTGGGCATTGCCGTGTTACTCACCAACTCCGTCAAGTAGGGTGTTTCTCTGTGTCAGTCAGGAAGTCCATTCATACAGCCCCAAACTTCTCACTGCCCCATTAGTCTCGCGCCGCCCCACACCGTCAGGTCCCTCAGCAAATCCTTTTCCAATGAATTATTCTCCCCTCATTTTGCACTACACACCCTCCGCAGTGAAGAAGTTAATTTAGTATGAATACAATTACTGAATAATTCTATTGCTCAGGTTTAGCTACCAATTGGATTGTTAATTACCCATCTACCTGATCATTCTAGCCTATTCTTAATGCAGTTATCCACTTAATCCTATTCCTCACCCAGTAGGTGTCACGAACCCGACTTGTCCATCCGTTTGAGCCCGTTAGTGTCAGCAATCCCCTACTTGGGTAGATGGCTAGGGCTGTGTAGCATGCATGAGCTATTTCTCTGTAAATGAGCACACTTTTTCTTATCATGAATTAAAAAAATAATACTGATCGTTTACTGTACACATTCCTCAAGGATAAAGTTTTGTCGTCAGAAAGATCTTCTGTAATGAAATAGTCCGATGAGAGACCCACTTCACGATAATGTTGATGTCTGCACCAAGGGTAATGCTGTGTATAAATTATTTTTGACTAGAAGTTTCGTTAGATATTAGTTTTCTACAAGATGAATTTTTTTTAACTAGACTATTTCAAAGACATTTAACAGGCTGAGAAGTTAGACTTAATTGCTAAGTAAAAGTGTCTTTACACATTACTTCCCTTCAATAAAAGGTAAAGTCGTTGAGGAAAGTCGTTAAGGACCTCACTGTTCTCGGAAGTTAGTTGTTTACGTGAAGCATGGACTCCACCGTTCCCTGCCCACCCTTCCCGCCTCTATCTGACAAAGAAAGTTCTTACTTTGTACCGGAATACTTTTTTCCGACTATAGATCAGTTCAGGTCTGCCGAGGACGCTCACCTTGGCGGTTGACTCGGCTACCCCAGGGTGGCAGTCCACACACTCCATCGAGGGCCCATGACTGGCGATGCGTCTACGGCTACAGCACGGCGCTGATATCTTAGGAGGGTCAACGTGGCAACTGCCCTCCCCCCATTTCTCCCCCTCTCCCCACAGTACGTCTCCCTGGCCGCCGACAGCATACGGGGGTGGGGGGGAACCACTTGAGTAGCACTGGCTAGCTGGTTCTCTTCTCAAACACGCCAGCCGCCCAGTGGATTCGGCAACAGGTCCTACAACTTACAGACGTGTCCACGGTCCTGCTTCCCGGAGCTCTGTCTATGCACACCGCTTCGGCCAGCCTCTCGGTGTTCACTCGGTGCCAACAGCACATCAACCCAGTGGCTGCTCCTCCCCTCCCCCCACTTCCCCGGGCCAAGCTTGACACTGGATGAGCTTCGCACGGCACGCACGTGAGGCTCAGCAAACTCGTGAGCTTCCCTACACACGTAAAGAGGAGGGAGGGAATGTACGCAGGGTGACACTCCCCCATTCCCCCTCTATACCCTGTCACAGTACGGACGTGTACAGGTGACTGCTGTCTGTCTGCCAAGACCAACGCTCAGCCTCTCGGGAAGTGATCCGCTGTTAGTCTCGGCGAGCCGTAACAAAGAATGTGACTAAACCGGAAACTTTGTAGTCTCATGCCTCGTTTTAGTAGTTAACTAGAAAAAATCGTCTGCCAGCAGTCCGGTCATACAAGTTCGTGGTCACACGCACAGTCTTTCGCGCATGTAGGGGGTAGGGGGAAGGGGTAGTAAATATAGAACGATCAGATATGAAATTCACTACTGATGGCCTAACTGTATAAATTTCAAGCACGGCATCAGACAATCTGCATCCAGATTGCTATGACAAATGTCTAACCATAAACATTTTGATGAATCATTCCCGCTCTCTCTCTCTCTTTACCGTACATACTAAAGTTCACTACACATCCATCAAAGTTCGACATCTGTGCTTCAGTCTGCAAGTAACTGAAAACATCATGCACCGGTTACGGGTTCGGGTGAGTTCGCTGTGTGAAGTGGTGGTATCCGGAGACCCACACACGTCCACAATGTACGACAAGCAGGTAGACGGGTATCCGAGGGGCAACATAACGGCACACGCGCGGTGATATGAAGGAAGAGGCATGGCACTGAGTCGCTCCATCCGCGCTCGTGGCGAGGCAGCTCTGCTGGACATTGGTGTCTGTAAGACTGGACCTGACCGCATATCACGTAGGGAACCGTGATGGACGTGATGGCGTCTTTAACGAGGAAGACTGGATGCTCATAGCATATTATGGGATGGGAGGGCTGTGATGGGTGTGATGGTGTCTTTGAGGAGGAAGACTGAATGCTCGTAACATGTAATTGTGGGCTGTGCAACGAAGGACGTACAAAAGCTGACCCTGAAAACGCTTCAAGGACCAACTGAAGTGCAGCCTTTATCAACATTGACCTCCCTCAGTAGAGAAAAGCAGAAAGCCGAACGAATAAAGTGTTGGCGTCCGAATCTGGAGGCGCTCAGGTTCAATACCAGTGTGGCACAAGCGAAATTGCCCCAATCAGTTCAGCTGTCCGGAATGGGCAACTAACACAAAGAGGGTTGAAGAAAGGTAATGCAGCGAGAAGGAGAGACGGGCATGAGCCTCACAAAAACACTGGTCCCCAAAAAGTAGGATTTCTAACAAGTGTTATTGTGTAGAGTGAGAGAAAGTGAGCACTGCGCGAGTAGTGTTCATAGGGACCTCGCGCCTTTTCAGTTTTCTAGTGGGTGGACAATAGTTGGCATTCCTGTCCTGACTTACAGGGCTGGCTGCTTGCTGTAGTATAGCCTCAGTTGCTGGCACGGCGTAAAACACCAACCCCCCCTCCTGTCATAACTGTTGAAGGAGACGAAGGCGTGGATAAAGCATGTGTTCAGGAACCAGCATTTCAGTAACCCTTTCACAGATCTTGCTACTATTCAGATTTTGTACATTTAAGAATTGAAACCATATTCATGAATTAACTGAAGCAGAAAAATTAATTTTCAATAACTAACTTTATGAAATATTGGTAGGGAAGATGCATGAATGAAAGAAGTAAGCTCTGTATGGAGACTAAATGTAAAAAAGAATTGTTTTGAAAGCCGTATCCTCTCGACAACTTAATCTTCTATTTAATGGCTGTAAGTTGCATGCAGGAACTTCGCAGGAATAATTTTGCGTCCGACTTTGGAAGTTGTGTGTAACCCTTAGCGAGGGACACGACAAGAGTCACTGCTCGTGTTACTGTCTTTTCGTCACCCTGCAGTGTAGGGCGAGTTGTCTTACAGGGGAAGCCATTCACGATTATTACTACTATCACCATCATCACCATCATCACCATCATCACCATCATCACTATCATCACTATCATCACCATCATCACCATCATACCATCATCACTATCATCCCTATCGCCACTATCCAGCAGTCTACACAACCAGCAATTCAAGGATTTCTCCATCAGGGGATTCATCCATCCAGTCATCTGTTCAGCAGCCTTTGACTTCTTGGCCACAGACTTATTGTTCGACTTTTTGAAACTTCATTCTCGCCATCACCATACATCAGTCCCCACGACAGCGGCCCCTTGCTACAACAACCTCGTGGGCCAGACCGTCGTGACAGGAGTGTGGCAGATGAGTCGCAGGACACTGCCGTAGGACACATCATCATCATCATCGTCATCGTCATCATCATCGTCATCATCATCGTCATCATCGTCATCATCGTCATCGTCATCATCGTCATCATCATCATCATCATCATCCACTTTTAGCTGAGTTCCTTCCACCTCAGATATTAAATGCGTTAACCGTTGGCGGCCCTTTTTGTTTTATTGAAAAAGGCAGAGGAGTGCAGCGCGGGTGTGGTCACACATGTTCACGCACTCCCGCAAGCAACCACTTCAGCACTCCTCACTACAACATTACGATGTGACTGTCGTATGAAGGATAGCTGTCATGAGGTGTAAGTGTAATTCAAGCATCGAAGAACTGTGAGTGAAATTGTAAGGCCCTAAGCTACAGTTGTGTGGCTTGGACAGTGGCCGGACGTGTTCACCACCTCCACCTTCCGCTCTGATGCATTAACGGTGTGTTTGTCACCTGTCCAGGTAGCCGTTAGGTTCAGTGTTTGGCCTCCGTCTCAGACGATATCACTTTTGATGATTCCATACCCAATCATTATGCGCGAGAGAAGAATCCTTTCGACTGAGTGGAAGCTTCACTTTCCCGTGTGACGTCACGTCAAGGTTGTTGGTAAACACTAAAGGGAGGTTACTCGTCAGCGAGTAGCACGTACCCTAGCGTGTTCCTCCGACTCCTCACGACCCTACTTCTCTTCCCTGGCGTCTTCTAGCGGCAAGTTGCAGCCGGGGTCATAGTGTCCGGTCCCTGCTGTACTAAACTTAACCTTTGGCAACAATTGCAAAGGACGCCGAGGGTTAGTCGTGACCGCTGTCACCGGTGTGATAACCACAAATATTGGCTGGTAGGAAGAGGGCTGAAACTAGAAATCTGACTCTTTTATTCTTTATAATATTGCAGTGCTCGTACAACTAGCTAGTGAAAAAGTGTCTAGAAGCTGCCTGAGAATAAATGTTATTGAATTCATTGAATTGTTTGACTGAATATATTGTTTGAGGTGGAAACAAAAGTGTTTTCTCACCTCTCAGGAACAGTTTTGATATTTGCGTATAATAATGAGAAGACAGAACAAGAAAAAATAAGAGAAACACCACCAACACCAACACCACCAAAACGAGGGACACTATACCAAACAAGTGAACTGTTTCTGAGAACTGAACTGCAGCTAAAAGGGAGAAGCTGAAGCGAGAAAACTGCATCCTAAGCATATGACTCATTTAATGTACGGAGACTACAGCACTCAGGAAGAAGCACCTACTACTGGCAAAAATTAAGGTCACCGCCCGTTAGAACATGCAATGAAAAAATCAGAAGAGAAGAAAAGGAACAAACAGGCAGAACTATAAACATGGCTACAAACAGGGCTACAAACAGGGTTACAAACAGGGCTAGAAACAGGGCTACAAACAGGGTTACAAACAGGGCTAAGAACAGAGCTAGAAACAGGGCTAGAAACAGGGCTACAAACAGGGCTAGAAACAGGGCTACAAACAGGGCTAAAAACAGGGCTAAGAACAGGGTTACAAACAGGGCTACAAACAGGGCTAAGAACAGGGCTACAAACAGGGTTACAAACAGGGCTAAGAACAGAGCTAGAAACAGGGCTAAAAACAGGGCTAAGAACAGGGTTACAAACAGGGCTGAAAACAGGGCTAAGAACAGAGCTAGAAACAGGGCTAAGAACAGGGTTACAAACAGAGCTAGAAACAGGGCTAAAAACAGGGCTAAGAACAGGGCTAAGAACAGAGCTAGAAACAGGGCTAAGAACAGGGTTACAAACAGGGCTAAAAACAGGGCTGAAAACAGGGCTGAAAACAGGGCTAAGAACAGAGCTAGAAACAGGGCTAAGAACAGGGTTACAAACAGAGCTAGAAACAGGGCTAAAAACAGGGCTAAGAACAGGGTTACAAACAGGGCTACAAACAGGGCTAAGAACAGGGCTAGAAACAGGGCTACAAACAGGGTTACAAACAGGGCTAAGAACAGAGCTAGAAACAGGGCTAAGAACAGGGTTACAAACAGGGCTAAAAACAGGGCTGAAAACAGGGCTAAGAACAGAGCTAGAAACAGGGCTAAGAACAGGGTTACAAACAGAGCTAGAAACAGGGCTAAAAACAGGGCTAAGAACAGGGTTACAAACAGGGCTACAAACAGGGCTAAGAACAGGGTTACAAACAGGGCTACAAACAGGGTTACAAACAGGGCTAAGAACAGAGCTAGAAACAGGGCTAAGAACAGAGCTAGAAACAGGGCTAAGAACAGGGTTACAAACAGGGCTAAAAACAGGGCTGAAAACAGGGCTAAGAACAGAGCTAGAAACAGGGCTAAGAACAGGGTTACAAACAGAGCTAGAAACAGGGCTAGAAACAGGGCTAAGAACAGGGTTACAAACAGGGCTACAAACAGGGCTGCAAACAGGGCTACAAACAGGGTTACAAACAGGGCTAAGAACAGGGTTACAAACAGGGTTACAAACAGGGCTAAGAACAGGGTTAAAAACAGGGCTAGAAACAGGGCTGAAAACAGGGCTATGCGTGAACTGAAGAACGCCACCAAACAACTGAAAAGAAATCTCAGCCCCTATCAACATGGTTGTCCATGGGACATTATTTTCTATCCCATCCCATCCCATGGCAATTTATTCCTGTCCCATCCCATCCAATCCTATGGGATTCCCATGGTAATAACATTCCTATGGACAACACTGCGCATTGCACACATGTTAACAAAGTCATGGCATAATGAAACTGGAATAAAAAAGTATTTTTCCTGTGCTTAAAAAGTCTGACAATGCAAATTTCAGCGTAAATTTATTTTACAATATCAAGTATCGACTACCATGGGAAATACAAATGTGTGTTGTCCCATCCCATCCCATCCCATGGGACGTTTCCCATGGGATTCCCATTCCTATGGACAACACTGCCTATCAAGATCACAAACACAAGGCTTCAACTTGAGAATGGTGCTGTCAACAAATTGCTAGACATCTTTCATCTCAGTTAGAAAGTAGGCCAGGAGTCCCAGCTTTGAAAGCAGACCAAGATAATCCCCATTCTGAAAAAAGGAAGAACAAAGGTCCTGAGCTTTCGTGCCATCAGTCTGAGCAGCTGTGTGTGTGAGACCACAGAGAACATCATCAACTGAAGTTGTACCTCAAAGCTGAGTCTCATCGGTACACAAGCAGGCTTCGGAAAGTTCTAGAACACAGAACAAACCACACACCATTACCACGTGACTGAGATCGCTATTAACAACTAAAAGGTTAACCTGGCAGTTGTCATGTATATGTAAAGCGCCTTGGGCAAGGTGTGGAAAGTAACCCTGACTGCTAGTAGAGTAACCCGGACTGCTGGTAGAGTAACCCTGACTGCTAGTAGAGTAACCCTGACTGCTAGGTACACGGACTTTTCGCCGACGGACGTTTCGCCGCCGGACGTTTCGGAGCCGGACGTTTTGCCGATCGGACGTTTCGCCACCGGACGTTTCGGAGTCGGACGTTTTGCCGACCGGCGTTTGACCGCCGGACGTTTCGGCGCGGGGCACTTCATTTCGGCATTTCATACGGGACCTTTAGCCGAAGTCAAGTGTGTGACGCCCCTTAGCTCACACATTTCTCTCGCCATTGTATCAATGTTTCAGTGAACTCTCTCTCACTATCCCTCCTCATGTGAACGTTAGCTCACACATTTCTCTCGCCATTGTATCAATGTTTTTTCTCAAAGCTGTTGCGCATAATCTGTGACAATCAAAGTGAACTGTCTGTGAAGTCTGTGTGTAAAATTTGTTTGAAATAAAGAATTATTGTGTAATCTAGTAGTTACTTTCATTCTTTGAGAAGTAAGTAAGCTCTCTCTCTCTGACATAATGCGGCGAAACGCCGGTCGGCAAAACGTCCGACTCCGAAACGTCCAGCGGCGAAACGTCCAGTCGACAAAACGTCCGACTCCGAAACGTCCGGCGGTGAAACGTCCGTCGGCAAAACGTCCGCACACGGACTGCTAGTAGAGTAACCCTGACTGCTAGTAGAGTAACCCTGACTGCTAGTAAGCTAACATTGACTGCTGGTAGAGTAACCCTGACTGCTAGTAAACTAACATTGACTGCTAGTAAACTAACATTGACTGCTGGTAGAGTAACCCTGACTGCTAGTAAACTAACATTGACTGCTAGTACAGCTCACAGGTCGTCGTCCAGATGCCTTGTGTGTGCTGCTGACTGCCAACACTGAGGCACTGAAGCTGACGGTAGCAATGAACAAACAGCGTTCTACAAACTGGGTAGCAACTGCAGACACTGGATACCCTGGTACCAAGCAGGCTGACGGTAGTAATGAACAAACAGCTGTCTACTAACTGGGTAGCAACTGCAGACACTGGATACCCTGGTACCAAGCAGGCTGACGGTAGTAATGAACAAACAGCTGTCTACAAACTGGGTAGCAACTGCAGACACTGGATACCCTGGTACCAAGCAGGCTGACATAATGACAAACGTATGGCAGAAGACAAGCAGGAGGAAAACAAGGTCAAGCTAACAAAGATGGAGACCACCATTAAGGCTCTGAACACAACACCTTGTACACCAGACCGCTAAAATCATTTATCCAGACCAGGCCACGTGATCACTTTCCGTCTCAGGACAGCACAGACGGCAGTTGCACCACGTGCACCAGCAGATACACCCTGTGTATACACTCTGCTCTTGTGGAGATGCTGAGAAGACTGCCTCTCGCATTCTATGGCAATGGCGGCTGCTCCAGGAACTGGGGACGGAGGTCTTGCCTTTTCCCGGTGTCTCTTGACATCAAGAATTACGGACCCTCCCGCTGATGTTGTGATCTTATCTCCAGAGCTGATGTCCAGGTGTAAACACGGCAGACGACAGCATCATCAAATGTTCATTGGGCAAGTTATGAGCACAGCAATGTGTAATCACACCTACACGTTGAGTGGTAGCAGTGGTGTTGTGTGGGGTCAACAGCTGCTGGTGACAGCAATGTGTACTCATACCTACACATTGAGTGGTAGCAGTGGTGTTGTGTGGGGTCAACAGCTGCCTTCAACCTTTGCTGGTGACAGCAATCTTCACCTGCAAATAGAAATCTAGCGGGAGAGGAGGGTAGGGTGTGGGGGCTCTAACGTCAGCTACGACTCGCCTGCAGCTGTACCGTGCATCGCCGTTATCATCCCTCGCTAACGGTCAAATGATTTCAGGAATTTTAATGAGGAACTGATTACTAAATAGAGTTGAACATCGATGTTGGAATATTTATTGTAATTTACTCCCTAAAGTTGCATTTCCTAGCCTTATTGATTGAAGTGGGCCCTCTATAAAGTAGGCCCTTATTGATTGAATGAGACCGTCTATAAAGTGGGCCCTTATTGATTGAAGTGGGCCCTCTATACAGTAGGCCCTTATTGATTGAATGAGCCCCTCTATACAGTAGGCCCTTATTGATTGAATGAGCCCCTCTATAAAGTGGGCCCTTATTGATCGAAGTGGGCCCTAGAAATGCGCGCGGGATTGCATGTGTGTGTGTGTGCATGCGCTCGCGCCTCGCAGGCAGCTGATGAGCCAGGGTGACGAGGAAGGCTGTTTGTGTCACAGCAACACCCCGGTCACACCACACAGCCACTGCTCGTTCACCTCGTCTACCCGTACTTGCAGTCTGACAAACAGCAGGTACACAACAACAACAACAACTCTCGCGTCAAGACGTGTCGCCAGTCTGCAAGTGTCCACTGCAAGGATCCTCCTCATCCCAGAGAGTATCTGTAAGAGGGAGAGCTGCACACCTGTCACCTATGGCCGTGCTCATTTGCTGCTTGTGGGCCACGTGTCTCTTGTTATTGACAATCAGGTATCAGCCACTACAGCCAGTCGTTGGCAGGCTCTCGTCAAGCCCCTCTCCTTCAGGTGAGCTACACTATCTTACAATATCTTCTGTGCTCTCAATCAGTGGACAGTCCTCACATGGTCATCTATAATGTCATCTATAATGTCATCATAATATAATCAATCATCTTCATTATCTTCTTCAGCTGTGATTTCAACAGTGAGCATCTCGCCGTCCTGATGCTGACCGATGTGTTGTAAAAACTGTACAATCCAGCTGAGCCCCTCTGTCTGTCCCTGCAATCTTAATGCTATGATTATGAATACATTATCTTCACCAGCTGTACTGTCGCTACACAGTATTATCAGCTCCAATCTTCATATCAATATTTTACAACCTGAGGAGGCAGCTGTCCGGGATTTTCTACTTGCCTGCTTGTTTGTCTGTGTGGTTTGGAAGTTCAGTCTGTCTGTAAACATCAATGAGTAAGCCCGCAAGATTGAAGTTTATTTTCTCCACCATTGTATTATCCCTTGTATATACACAGATATCATGCACAGTATTTAGTCATTATGGCGCCACACTCACAGATGTTATTGCTCTCCTGTAACTTATGAATTGGATTATTGAACCATTACATGTATCAAAGATCCCATGAGAACTGTTCTCAGCACTAGACGAGCTATCACTGTCATGATGGCTTATATTCTGCCATCGCAAGTCTCTACTACTTCAGCCTTCCAACACGAAAAGGGTTTGAATTTAAAACTATATAATTATATACTAAAAAAGTAAACAAAGTCAGTCTTGTTAACGGTAATTAATCAACCAACATCCATATAAATATATGAACACACATATATACAAGCACTATATATAAATATACACACCCTGGATTTTTATCTACGTAAACTGTTTATATATATGCAGATGTTTATTTAGATACGTACTATATATATATACCGTGTTTATATGCGTCCGATATATATATATGTACACTGTGTTTATATATATGCATGATATATATATAACTGTATTTATATAGGTACACTGTGTTTATATATATATACGTACAATAGATATGCACACATGTATAATGTATTTATTTATATATGTACACTGTGTTTATATATACACGAACACTGTGTTTATATATACACAGACACTGTGTTTATATATATATACACTGTGTTTATATATACACGTACACTGTGTTTATATATATATACAGACACTGTGTTTATATATATACACTGTGTTTATATATATATATATATATATACACTGTGTTTATATATATACAGACACTGTGTTTATATATATGTACACTGTGTTTATATATACACGTACACTGTGTTTATATATATACAGACACTGTGTTTATATATATACTGTGTTTATATATATATACTGTGTTTATATATATACACTGTATTTATATATATATATGTACACTGTGTTTATATATACACGTACACTGTGTTTATATATATATACAGACACTGTGTTTATATATATATATACTGTGTTTATATATATATATACTGTGTTTATATATATACACTGTATTTATATATATGTACACTGTGTTTATATATACACGTACACTGTGTTTATATATATATACAGACACTGTGCTTATATATACAGTGGTACCTCGACATACGAGTTTAATTCGTTCCGTAACCTTGCTCGTATGTCAAATTGCTCGTATCTCAAAGCAATTTTCTCCATTGAAATTCATTGAAATGCCATTAATCCGTTCCAGCTCCCAAAACACCACCTCAATTGTTTTTGTTAAGTTTTTTTGAATAAGAAAAAGTGTATTTACAAGAAGAAACATTTATTTATGAATAACAAATACATATTCTATAAAAACATATTAAATTCTTCGTTTGTGGAAGTGTGTGGGATCTGCTTCAGCAAATCACCGTAAATCGCTCGTGCCTTCTCACACATGATGCTTTGTGTTAAGGTTCCTCATTGAAGCTTCTTCTCTGTCACCCACACAGTCAATAGTTTCTCCATCTTTTCATGGAGAGAAGTCCGGAGCTTAGAAATTATTGTAACTGCCCTAGCTGGCGTTGTACCCTTTATCAACTCCTGTTTAAGCTCAGAACATATCATTGATGTGCTACACCCGTACATCCTCGCCAAGTCAATTACTCGCACATCTTGCTCGTGTTTTTCTACGATTTCGCGCTTTAATTCAATAGACATCACCTTCTTCTTCGGATCCATGGTTACAAAAATAAATGTGATAATGTTTTGTAAATGTACAAAAAGCAAAAAATGCATGTTGGGGTCGTGTGCAGCGGTGAAGTGTGCGATTCCTCGTATCTCAAATCTTGCTCTTATCTCGAAGCAAAATATCGCTCGCTCGGCGGCTCGTATCTCAAAACACTCGTATGTCAGGGCACTCGTATGTCGAGGTACCACTGTATATGTATGTACACTGTTTATATATATATACACTGTGTTTATATATACGTACACTGTTTATATATATATATATGTACACTGTGTTTATATATATACAGACACTGTGCTTATATATGTATGTACACTGTTTATATATATACACACCGTGTTTATATATATGTACACTGTTTATATACACGTACACTGTGTTTTTATATATATATACACGCGTACACTATGTTTATATATATACGTACACTGTTTATATATATATATATGTACACTGTGTTTATATATACACTATGTTTATATATATACGTACACTGTTTATATATATATATATATGTACACTGTGTTTATATATATACAGACACTGTGCTTATATATGTATGTACACTGTTTATATATATACACACCGTGTTTATATATATGTACACTGTTTATATACACGTACACTGTGTTTTTATATATATATATATACACGCGTACACTATGTTTATATATATACGTACACTGTTTATATATATATATATACACTGTGTTTATATATATATATACTGTGTTTATATATATACACTGTATTTATATATATATGTACACTGTATTTATATATATATATGTACACTGTGTTTATATATATACAGACACTGTGCTTATATATATATGTATGTACAATGTTTATATATATAAACACTGTGTTTATATATACGTACACTGTTTATATATATACACTGTGTTTATATATACGTACACTGTTTATATATATATATATATATATTGTGTTTATATATACGTACACTGTTTATATATATACACTGTGTTTATATATATATATATATATATGTACACTGTTTATATATATACACTGTGTTTATATATATACAGACACTGTGCTTATATATATGTATGTACACTGTTTATATATATACACACACCGTGTTTATATATACGTACACTGTTTATATACACGTACACTGTGTTTATATATATATATATACACGCGTACACTATGTTTATATATATACGTACACTGTTTATATATATATGTACACTGTGTTTATATATATATATACACTATGTTTATATATATACGTACACTGTTTATATATATACGTACACTGTTCATATGTGTAACTATATGCAGACGCTGTATTTATAGATACTACATTGTGTGTGTGTATATATATCTTGATCTACGTACACCGTGTTTAAACGAGCTGTACACATACATTTCATCACATAACACACAGTAATGTAAACACCACATACCTATATATGTGAAGTATCTACCTGAGCTCATCACTGGCTACTGATCAGCCAGCTGCCGTTGGTGACCAAACTGACGAGCTAACTATCACCACAAGAAAAAAATAGTTTGAATCTCTTTTTCCGTCGCCCTGTTTGAGTTGCTAACATCACATGCAATAAGAAATGACGAAGCAGGTGACGAGAAACACCGAGGGCTGTAGCCAGACATCAAATCTGTTAGAGATAAGTTGCAGACAGTCCCTCCCGACAACGATGAAGGCTTCGTGACAAAACATTCTCTCTACAACTGCCCGGACAACAGCACCGCCTATGAAGAAACCTCTCTGGAAGTTTAGCATTCCTTTGTGATGTATGACACATCAATGAAAGAGTCATCATATTTTGTAATATTGCATATGAATGTGCTGCTGACACGTTTTTAATGACAAACCCTGCAAGTCTTCAATCTCGAGCAGTTGGGCGGAAGCCACCATGTTGAGAAGATAAAGATAAGCTCGTTATCATATAGCTTATCATTATACAAAACTGTTATAGGAACAATGATAGCATCAGCCTCTCTCCCTGTACACCAAACTGTTATACACGGTATTGCACGGATAACAAACGCCCCCCTTCTTCATATAAAGCATCCTACATTTGTAAAGACAGAATCATTCGGCTCTTGACTCGTGTGAAGCTCAGTGACCTCATGACCTCATGCAGGCTGAAATACTTGACACTAAACTAAACTTATTCCCTCGAGAGTAAGTTGCTTGCACGCGCGGGGCTTCTATCGCTCCTTTCATGGTTGTAATGGTTCGTCCCTTCAGCGATCCTATGTTCACAACAGTTTTGCTGAAGGTCTTTCAGTGAACAGCAGGGGTCTGCACAGAATTATACAGAAATATAGATAAACACTTGTATAGACAACAGCGGTGTGTACAGAGGTTGAAATATGCCTCGAAGCTCTTTTCCACTGACGACTTTTACTTTTCATTGGTAGCCTGTTATACATGTATATATATATTTATATATATTAATCATCTTTATTGTGACTAGAACTACATAGATTTATGTATTTCGCACCAAAGCACTACACTTCGTTTTCTGATGTATATATATATAGACACAGGTGAATGCGTACGCGCGTACATGTGTGTGTGTGTGAATCAGTGATTATGTGGAATCAGTCTTTAATTCACACACGATACACATATAGGTTTGACTGATATCACAAACTGAGCAAAACATCGATGTCTAATTTTATGTAAAATGTCAGCAACAGTAGGAATCTGAGGAAGTAACATTTATTTCGAGTGAAAACAGAAACCTTCAGGGTAATAATATGCCCTTACCCTTTTGGAGTTGTTTTGAGTTTGAACACAGGCCTGAAGCAAGGCAGCTTGGTAGCATCATGTTACTTGTCTTGCTGGCCAAGCCGCCGATCGATGGCAACAAGACCTCGTCTCGCTCAGGGGATGGCTAAGCCGGGAAGTGGGCAGGTGCTGAGGTGGCAGCCGACTGGAGCAATGTATGCGTGGGTAGAGTACATCACTGTTAGCTAGTTATGTGTGGGTAGAGTACATCTCTGTTAGCTAGTTATGTGTGGGTAGAGTACATCTCTGTTAGCTAGTTATGTGTGGGTAGAGTACATCTCCCTCACACTTCCAGCTCACTGTTAGCTTGTTATGTGTGGGTAGAGTACATCTCCCTCACACTTCCAGCTCACTCTTAGCTTGTTACCCAGTTACCACGGGTAGGCCACTGCCTGTCATGGTCGCCATGCTTGCTGTCACATAAGAGAGCTGCCGGAGAGTAAAGTGTCAAAGTAGTGAGGGAAACCAGAATGAAAATCGTCAACAAATTATAAACTTAACTTTTTTTCTAGAAGTGGTTACCAGTAACGCACTTGTAATGAACTCAACTCACCGCTGCTACTGCATTTGAAATGTTGTCAATTCGTATCTGTTCATCTTTCATACATACGTTTAGTGTTTGACATCATTCCTACAACATGTACATCTCGCTATTGTCATGTAACATGTTAGAAGATTAGAACGTCTACCTACCATTATATAACATGATAGATGTCATTGAAATGAGTGTGATACATGTCATGGAAATATTTTTGGTCTTTATACTTTTCTGTACTGCACGTGTTATGAATGCAGGTGCTTGCTATACTGATAGGGCTAGGGTTAACAGTAACCATGAACTCTTCTGTACTGTATGTTAGCAATACAGGTTAGGGTTAGGGTTAACCTATGTGTTAGCAATACAGGTTCTTGGTTAGGGTTAACCTATGTGATAGCAATACAGGTTCTTGGTTAGGGTTAACCTATGTGTTAGCAATACAGGTTCTTGGTTAGGGTTAACCTATGTGTTAGCAATACAGGTTCTTGGTTAGGGTTAACCCATGTGTTAGCAATACAGCAGCGGTTCTCAACCTGTGTGGCGCGCCCCCCCTGGGGTGGGGGGGGGTGACGTGCTTACAAGGGGGCCCAAAGGTGGTCATTTTTTAAAGTTTCTTATACCGGTATTAGTGGAATTAGCTTACATTGCTGGCTAAGGGGTGCGTGAGGACGTACCTTTGTTTGTCAGGGGGGTGTCACAAGTAAAAGGTTGAGAACCGCTGCAACACAGGTTCCTGGTATACCGACAGATCACTGACTGGCAAAATCGGCAAGGGTTGGGTGAGCTGCGCAAACAGCAGGTTTGGCCTAATCATGAAAATAACTGCCCCACCTCACCGTCTGACGGTCATTTCCTGAACGGCTGTCCTGCGCCAGGCTTCTCCTTGCCACCCCCGCGTCTGGGGACACTTTGTGGATGACGGGGGAGCCTAGAGAGAGGAGCAATATCCATTTGCTGTCATCCTGTTGCTTAGCAACCAGTGACACATTCAGTAATAGACATGCTAGTGGTTTTGAGATGACATGGTCTTTCCACTCGCCTCCCTGGTGGGCAGGTCCATGTCGTCACACCACTTGGTTCATCGCCACTAATTTCTATGATGTATCAACAGTGAATATCGAACTTTCCATCCCCCGCAGTGCTTGGAACAAACAGACATCCCCACCGGATTTACGGATGAATTCTGATAGGTTTTGATCATATCAACTGGTGAAAGGTAGAAAGTGGTCTCAGCAAAAAAAAGTTCTCTAGAAGTCGTCATTGCACAGCCTGCTGGGAAATGTAGTGCCTAGTAAGCAAAGTCTTCTGAAAGGCGCCATCTTGTATGCTGATAAGAGTTTGGTGAAAAGTCCTCTAACGGTGGTGATGGTGCAGAGAACTCTTGCTTGAAGGTGTCATCCCGAGTAAACAAAGAGTCCTTCCAACCTTTTTACTACATTTGTAGTATGTATACTTAAATAACATGCTTATACTCGAGCAGTATACAAGTATATATGTATTACAGTATATATAACTATCTATATACGTATATAGTATTCTATCAGGTAACACTTTATCAGCTAAACTGCTTATTAGACACTTTTTGTGTTTTTTTACTTGTCAGTTGTCACAAACTATTTTATTTATGTGTTGTGTACAATGTGTGAGAGGGTGTGTGTGTGTGAGAGACGGTGTGTGTGTGTGGAGGTGGCGTGTGTGTGAGGGTGTGTGTGTGTGAGGGTGTGTGTGCGTGAGTGTGTGTGTGTGAGAGTGTGAGTGTGTGTGAGGGTGTGTGTGGGAGGCGTTGTGTGTGCGAGGGTGCTGAACTGTACAGATTACAGATATGGGAGGGAGGGGCAAATTTATACAGACTTTGTTACTAGAGGAAGCGTTGTAAGTGTGTATGATGGGGTGGGACAGGTTTGTAAAAGTTTCTGGTGCTGAAAACCAACACTGACATCTGTAGGTGCGATTCCTATGCGCAATGACATCTGCGTTTCGTTGCGAATTTTCTTTCACTGAACAATTACACGTATGTCACATTCCCAATGACAACACTTGTTTTTAAATAATATTCTCAACTGCTTTATTCGCGTATTCGTGTCCTCATTTGGAAATCCTAACCCTAGTGCCTTGTACTATTTGATGTAGTTTGCAATATCTAATGGTTACTGTCAATACTCGACTGATGACAGCTAAAACAAACCACTCAATGCCGACTGCCTGTGTGGAAGCTCATTTCACTTTCCCACTGAGCAACAGCCCAGTAGATCATCATGATCACACACAGTAGATCATCATGATCACACACAGTAGATCACCATGATCACACACAGTAGATCATCATGATCACACACAGTAGATCATCATGATCACACACAGTAGATCATCATCATCACACACAGTAGATCACCATGATCACACACAGTAGATCATCATGATCACACACAGTAGATCACCATGATCACACACAGTAGATCATCATGATCACACACAGTAGATCATCATGATCACACACAGTAGATCATCATCATCACACACAGTAGATCATCATGATCACACACAGTAGATCATCATCATCACACACAGTAGATCATCATGATCACACACAGTAGATCATCATGATCACACACAGTAGATCATCATGATCACACACAGTAGATCACCATGATCACACACAGTAGATCATCATGATCATCATGCAGTCATCGCGAGTACTAACATGTACCTCCTTCATTAAGAATTTCCTCGGGCTGCTTTCCTGTCACTAACATTCATTACAAAAAGCTGACAGTCGTTTTCCTGAACAGTTGGCTTCCTGGCCATAGCATCTGACTGATGAACAGGATGAACTAGATGATGTGCCAGTTCATAATAACCATAACCTCAATTAATGATCAGCATTTCATCGTTAGGGTTACCGACAAGTCACCTACTCTGACACTGAGCGTGGAGCTCACTGTGACATTAGACTTCATGTCACTCAGATAAATGGTTTAGCAGGCATCATGACGCGCTTGAGACAAAAGGAAGGAATTTTAAAAGGGCAAACATCGATTTCACCCTAACCCTCTAATCAATGTTACCTAATCCTAAATCCACTTTTACCCTAACCCTGACACTAGCTTTACTCTAACCCTGAAACCAATGTTACCCCAACTCTAACCCTGAAACCAATGTTACCCTAACTCTAACCCTGACAACAATGTTACCCTAACTCTAACCCTGACAACAATGTTACCCCAACTCTAACCCTGACAACAATGTTACCCTAACTCTAACCCTGACAACAATGTTACCCAACTCTAACCCTGAAACCAATGTTACCCTAACCCTGACACCAATGCTACCCTAACTCTAACCCTGACACCAATGTTACCCTAACCCTGACACCTGCCATGACATGTTTGCATTGTTCCACTTTAACAACCTCACACGAATACAGGATGCCACACCGAAGGATTTTGAGTGAAGGATACTGAGTCATTGTGAAGCAATCGAAACCAGAAACAGGTAGGAGGAGGAATTGTGTGGGAGTGATGGAAAGGAGATGAGGAATAGGGGAAGCTTTAAATCACTGCAGGTGAGTGGACATTTTGTGTTGCGATCAAATTTCATTGGAAAAATGAGTTTTTACTTCGTCTGGGGACGAGGCGTTGTGTTCCCAGGTAAAACAGAAACCGTGTTGCTGACACCCACGCTGCACGCGCTGACAATTAGACACTGAAAGGCCCTCGACAGTCTCGTGCACCTCTCGCCTCCTCTCCACGGATTGACCAAGTCTCGCTACTCTGGCAGCTTTTCGCGGCTTATGAGTCAGTCGCCTCTCGTGAAGGCCTGGCATGCATGTCGACTCGAGAAATTAATAGCCCTTTCAATTTGTCTTGCTTTGATTGTAAACAACAATTAAAAAAGCCTCCATGGAGCGCGACTTATTTATGCTTATTCTAGAGACAGACCTTAGCTATCAACTGGACTAATTGTAGGAATAAGATACTTGGATCCTGAGAAATTATAGCACTGTGCATGCTAATAAGACAGCTAAGTAGACCGGGAAGTGTAGACTGACAGCTTTTCTGTCGTCTCTACCTCCGAACATCAACTATCAGATTTTGGAACTGACCAACAGACCCTCACTGCAGGATGTTTTTATTTTGAAGAAGGGTTGGGGAACGTTTTTCTCTCAAAGGATCATTTGGAAATAAATAGCATCATTTGTAGGTCATACAAAGGATCGTTTGGATGGTACACGGACTTTTCGCCGACGGACGTTTCGCCGCCGGACGTTTCGGAGCCGGACGTTTTGCCGACCGGACGTTTCGCCGCCGGACGTTTCGGCGCGGGGCACTTCATTTCGGCATTTCACGCGGACCTTTAGCCGAAGTCAAGTGTGTGACGCCCCTTAGCTCACACATTTCTCTCGCCATTGTATCAATGTATCAGTGAACTCTCTCTCACCATCCCTCCTCATGTGAACCGTTAGCTCACACATTTCTCTCGCCATTGTATCAATGTTTTTTCTCAAAGCTGTTGCGCATAATCTGTGACAAACAAAGTGAACTGTCTGTGAAGTCTGTGTGTAAAATTTGTTTGAAATAAAGAATTATTGTGTAATCTAGTAGTTACTTTCATTCTTTGAGAAGTAAGTAAGCTCTCTCTCTCTCTGACATAATGCGGCGAAACGTCCGGCGGCGAAACGCCGGTCGGCAAAACGTCCGGCTCCGAAACGTCCGGCGGTGAAACGTCCGTCGGCAAAACGTCCGCACACGATAAAGTCAGTAAGCACTAGTGTCTCAAGCCTTCTTAAAGCGATGCCAAATTTCGTATCTGCTTTTTTCACTTGTATAGGAGAGTACAGGCCCCTTGTCATCAAAACGCTCGGGTTTACTCTTGTCGTTCGAAAGGTAAGAAACTTGTTTTTATTTCATACAAATATTTTCACTCGTACGAAGTTAATCACAAAGATTAAATTGTTGACACGTTATTAGTAGAGTTTGAAGTCCTTTTAAAGTTCCTTATACTTGCTTGAAACAGCAAACATATTTTGTCAGGTATAATCAGTGACTAATAAAGACTATTTGTAGAGATTCCCAACCTTTCAATATTTTTCTCAAAGTTCTAAATAGTAAAATGAATTTAAAAAATAGATTATCAGTCGGATCTTTTATTTTCTATGATATGCGTCGAAAAAACTCCACACTTTTAAAAAACAATTAGCTCTCATTGATTGGTTGTTTCAGACCTCTAGAGTTATTGTTCCTTTGAGTCCGAGGTCAAAGAGATCCAGTGTAATAATTTTTGTTTTTCACGGTGTTGTGTTCTTTTCTGAGTGATCTCTGTGTGTCTCCACTGTCTTGCGGGTTTCTGTGGGTAATCTGTTTCCACTACCTTGCAGTGTCTTCATGTCATTTACTTGTGTTGCACTGTTTTCACGGCAGCATTTCCGTGTTTTCCATTGTCTTGCGATATTTTAACTCAGTAGGCTTGACAAAGTCTTCCAGTGTATTATGTATGAGCTTCATCCACCCAGCATCGGAACACAACAACGGATGAATCCACTCACATATCTGTTAAGCTTTAAAATGTTATCAATACCCCAGTTTAGGCTCCCACGACTACACATGAAGACAAGGAACAAAATTTAAATGATCAGCTAAAAATGGGTTAGATCGGCCTAGACACTACCAACGATGGGCAGGAACGGCGGGAAACTTTGACCTCCGTGAAACAGACAATAGGAACCTCGTACAACTTGCACAAACAAACTATTGTGGATAGGTCGACACTCTTCAGATGGTTTGATCCTTAACCAAATTAAATACATCTTCGTACCAAGGCGTTTCAAATCTAGCCTTACAATTGCTAGAACCGGGTCATATCCTGGAAGCTTCTGGGGCCTGCAAGTGAAGGTGAACCCCCCCCCCTCCTTTATTCGCATGAACTTAGCGCAAGACTCGCAAGGTTGCGGAAATCTTCAATTTATTCATTCTTACCTTGACTGCTACCGGTCATCTGAAGGGGCACATGAACAGAGAGGCCCACCTCTCACGCCTGTTGCGGGCGATAGTCAGCAGGTCCAACACAGTATGAACAGTTCAATCGTTGACGTTCGAAACCCAGTTCTTCTCCTGCTAGACCACACTCCAAGATACCTGGAAGGACGGTCTTAGCTAACAGGCGTGATAGTGCCACTAAAGTGTGTGTTGCCAACACAATAGTGCTAACAGGCGTCATAGTGCCACTAAAGTATGTGTTGCCAACACAATAGTGCTAACAGGCGTCATACTACCACTAAAGTGTGTGTTGCCAACACAATAGTGCTAACAGGTGTCATACTACCACTAAAGTGTGTGTTGCCAACACAATAGTGCTAACAGGCGTCATACTACCACTAAAGTGTGTGTTGCCAACACAATAGTGCTAACAGGCGTCATACTACCACTAAAGTGTGTGTTGCCAACACAATAGTGCTAACAGGCGTCATACTACCACTAAAGTGTGTGTTGCCAACACAATAGTGCTAACAGGTGTCATACTACCACTAAAGTATGTGTTGTCAACACAATAGTGCTAACAGGCGTCATAGTGCCACTAAAGTATGTGTTGCCAACACAATAGTGCTAACAGGCGTCATACTACCACTAAAGTGTGTGTTGCCAACAGTGCTAACAGCCAAGGATGGCGTGTTGGGAAGGGCATTACCTAGCAAGAAAGAGAACCATAGATGTTAATGACAACACATAAAAAAATAATTAGAAATTTCATTATTCACCTACTGCTTTCTTTGAACTACCATGGTCCTTTATTTAGTTGAAAATTCTGCGTTGTTTTAGAAAAACGCGTGAACTAAAACGGTAAACTGCAACCCACCCTGTTAGGTGATTGTGTTGACTTGGTTTTCTTAGCAATCTACATTCACACACTTTGACTACAGCGTCTGGCTAGCACAGAGCCTCACCCACAGTGTATTCACAGTGTATTCACAAGAACAAACAAAAGCCATTTATCTGAAGCTCTTCACAGTACTGCTCTTTTCATATGTAGCTTCTCCCATCAAAGCCTCCACTGACTTCCATGGACAGGTGGGTGAACCCCTGTGATCTCATGCTGCTTTGAGACTTTGAACATTTACCGATGCATTTATGTAGGTAGAGCTACTAGTATACACGAGATTTCCAGGTTAAGTAGATGTGTTGTATATGTCTGACAGGACAGTATATTAAGACATGTATGTGTTTGAAAGCATAATATATAGCAAGTCCTTACTCTCTAGCCATTGATAAATATTTCTATAGCTCTTTATACAGCATTCTGTTTATACCTGACCCTGTGCTGGCAAGAGAATTGGCTTTATTAATTCCAGGTGCACGGTGTTTATCTGTATGCAGAAGTGATAAACGTTGGTCCCCTCAGCAGTTGAACTGCTCAACAATAGACGAACGTTTGGATTATATGAGTGTTGATGTATCATGTGACTAATTTGTATAAAAATGTTTCGTTCTGTTGAAGTACAATGAGCAGCGAGTGTGTCCTTACGCGGAATAGTAACGTCTGTATGTCATGGTCGAATCAACTCGTGCCAAAGCTTCTTTCCCTTTTATATCCACCAGTAACCCACCAGCGACAGTTCTAATCCTACTTTAATCACACCTTTCTCCGTGAGAACTACTCCTAAACACAGTCCACTACTAACTTATTTTTTCTTCTCTCTTTCTTTGATTGGTCTGTCCTACCGATCTCCTTTTGTTACTTTCTAGCTAACTCTTCGTCGCTGCTGTTGCTACCGTGTATTCACTGTCTTTTGTTGTTCATCATCATCGACATTATTAGTGCTAGTGTATTAAGTGGCCATATAAAGTCTTGTTATTAGTTAGATTAAGTGGCTGTGCTACTGCTGCTGATTGATGCTGATGATGCTGATGCTGCTGATGCTGCTGATGCTGCTGATGCTGCTGATGATGCTGATGATGCTGCTGCTGCTGATGATGATGATGATGATGATGATGATGATGATGATGATGATGATGATGATGATGATGATGATGATGATGATGATGATGATGATGATGATGATGATGATGATGATGATTGGACAGTGGACAGAGGCAGTGGCTGAAAGGCTGGCGATGTAGACATGCCGAGTGGCGGGAAGCCCTTGCTGCCTCTAATCACGGCTACCAGTCGATTCGACCTTTCACCCATTTGACCACGACTCTTAGTCGATTCGTCTACACCCCTGAGTCGATTCGGTCACTGGTCTTAATCTCTCTCTCACACAGCGACAGTCACTTATTGTGTGGCCCTTCAATTTTTCTAACCCTGTTCTCTACTCTAAGTGCTGCATGCAATCTCCCACAAACAAAATGGAGAACAAAGAGACGACGAGTCTGCGGCCAGTGAGCACTTGAGTAATTGAAAAGAGCCTGTGTACAGGTTTTCAACAGACGGCTGTAAGTGGCCACAGAGACGCCAAGCAAGACCACCGGTGGAATGGCGCCTGCCGCCATAGGACAGGTGTGAACGCCGGCTAGACCACAGCCGGACAGACGGACAGCCAGACCTACAGAGAGAGACGACCATTTATTAAATAAAAGCTTAAGGCGTTAAAAGCGTGAAAACTGAGTTATATTAATGTGGATCCACTCCATCTCTCTGTCTATCTCACACACACGAATTCTACCTTCTATGCTGACATTTTGCTGTTTTCGTGTGAATGTGTCAACCAAGAACGAAACTGACTTATTTTGTGGCTGAATTATTGCAAAGATGATGATTGGGTCGAACTGACTACAGGCAGAGGTCGAATCTGCTATGGGCTGTGGTCGAATCGACTACCGGTTTTAGTCGTGTTGCCAGCATGTCTAGCCCATTCTTTGAAGTAACCACCCAAGTTTGTTTTCTGTCTACCTCTGCGTTGATCACCTCTCAAGTTACCCTGAAAGAGGTTCTGCAGCGAGTTTCTTTCCGTGCTACTGTATACTCACTCCAACCGCTTCAGTCTTTTTCTTGGTAGCCTCAGCAGTGGTGACCTGGTCTGCGCGTGAGTTTTAGTCTTACTTTTCGTATAGAAAATCCGTCATTTCCTCCGACACTGGGTTTCTCTTTCCTTGATTCTCCTCTCCGTACTTGCAAACCTAGCTCACGTTTTGCATCCATACTACACGATAGGGTTAGAGAATTCCCATCGTGTGCATGGCAGCAAACCTGATGGTACTTTCACAAGGATCCATCCAGCCTGCTGACTACTACTGTCGCTGCTGCATCCCTGATGTGGATTTTGGGTTGCAGCTGGAAAGAGTGGCTTTCAGATACTGGAAGTTGTTCACTTCTTCGAGTTCTTCGTTCATAGGGATCTCTGCTTCGCAGCCGCCGTCACTGTTGTTCATGACTTAGCTCTTGTCAATGCTATATGTCACGTGTCAGCCATCTTTCTGTGCACCGGAAACAGAAAGGCCGCTTACATCAGACGACATTTGACGTCATATTCCAAGCTATTTTTATCCGGTTCGCGGAGGAAAGGTCAAGGCACGAACTTGTATTACTGAACTGTTGGCAGACGATTTTCCAGTTAACTACTAAAACGAGGCATGCTACTACAAAACTTCCGGTTTACTCACATTTCAGATTAACTATTAAAACGAGGCATGATACTACATAGCTTCCGGTTTAGTCACATTCTTTGTTTAGGCTCGCCGAGACTAATGAGAACTTCGCAAGGATAAGTTTTGGTCTTGGCAGACAGCTGTCCACCTACACACATCCAAGGTCAAGGACTTTTTCGCTGACTGTAGCAACGCCTGACGTCATGCCCGTGCTACGTCACGCGTCGTCTGCTTGATACTGAGCTTGCTGCTTGTTGTAGCAATGGGGGTTCGCTGTTCATGGCCCCTCCCAACCTTGTCCGCAGTTTTGGCGCAAAAAGCCTTTACGCGCTGTAGCGTCACGTGGGTGTTGTGGGCGCTGGCCATTGGTTCCCGTCAATCGGGGCATCTTGCTGGGACGCTGAGAGGAGCAAGTGGTTGTGAAAGGTGAGAGGTCGCATGGCCAAGGTGCCGAGTTTTGTACAGCAGCCAGGAGTGACCAGCAAACTAGGGGTGGACTGTAAGGCGGGTACTGTTAGTGGACACAACAGCCAGTAGTGACCATTAGGCTAGGGGTGGACTATAAGGCGGGTACTGTTAGTGGACACAACAGCCAGTAGTGACCATTAGGCTAGGGGTGGACTATAAGGCGGGTACTGTTAGTGGACACAACAGCCAGTAGTGACCATTAGGCTAGGGGTGGACTATAAGGCGGGTACTGTTAGTGGACACAACAGCCAGTAGTGACCATTAGGCTAGGGGTGGACTATAAGGCGGGTACTGCTAGTGGACACAGCGGCCAGGAGTGACCGGCAGGAGCCAGTGGAAATCCGTGGGGCTCGTGCGGGTTCAGTAGCCGGTGGGTGACCACCAGGGTCTGTGTGAGACTGGAGTGGGCTTCCGGTACTGTACGTTTGTTGTGAGCGGGTGACCGCTGGACACTAAGAAGCCGCGTGGTGAGTGCGTGATTTCTTGGCGGTCTTACAATATTTTTTCGTATATGTGGAAGCCTTGATTAGCAGGTGAGATGCTGCGCATATGTGAGTGTGCGAGTCTATGTTTGCTCTGCTTTAGAGTTTAAACACTTTATCTGGAGGTCGAAGAGGGGGCCGTATTAGAGTATCCCATGTTTGTTGGTTTAAGGGTGTGATTGCTGAGTAGCGCATTTGAGCGCGCACTCATTTTTGTTGATTGAATTTTGGAAAGGAGAGCTCAAGAGGACTGCATCAGGTCATAGTACAGGTGGGTCTTGGAGAGGGAAGTTATTTGTTTAATGTTGAATCCACCTAGTGACAGATGTTCTCTTGCTTTCTCCATGGGCTTTCCATTTTTATATTCATCTTCATCTTGTTCTTATTATCTTCTTATTCTTCGTATCTTCGGGAGATCTTGTCGACTTTTTCCTTGTTCTTGTATCGTCGTCGCACATTTCTTCAAATTCATCATCTTATTGTTCTGCACCCTTTCCACCCCCGGGTGTGCGGAGTCTCGACTGTTCTACGTTATGTTCTTTGTTTCTTTGCTCCGTCGTCTTTGCCATCCTGTCCTGCATCGTGTGCGTGTGGTCAACGAGGCAGTTGGCAGTTTGGGACTGTGGACCAACAGAGGGTCCCTGTGTCCGTCGGACGGACAGTGAAGTGGTCAGCGTGACAGCGTCGAGCAAGGCTACACAAAGTGAAGGAGAGTGTGAACACACAAAGTGAAGGAGAGTGTGAACACAGAAAGTGAAGGAGAGTGTGAACACACAAAGTGAAGGAGAGTGTGAACACAGAAAGTGAAGGAGAGTGTGAACACAGAAAGTGAAGAAGAGTGTGAACACAGAAAGTGAAGAAGAGTGTGAACACAGAAAGTGAAGGAGAGTGGGAACACAGAAAGTGAAGAAGAGTGTGAACACAGAAAGTGAAGAAGAGTGTGAACACAGAAAGTGAAGGAGAGTGTGAACATAGAAAGTGAAGGAGAGTGTGAACATAGAAAGTGAAGGAGAGTGTGAACATAGAAAGTGAAGGAGAGTGTGAACACAGAAAGTGAAAGAGAGTGTGAACACAGAAAGTGAAGGAGAGTGTGAACACACAAAGTGAAGGAGAGTGTGAACACAGAAAGTGAAGGAGAGTGTGAACACAGAAAGTGAAGGAGAGTGGGAACACAGAAAGTGAAGGAGAGTGGGAACACAGAAAGTGAAGGAGAGTGTGAACACAGAAAGTGAAAGAGAGTGTGAACACACAAAGTGAAGGAGAGTGTGAACACACAAAGTGAAGGAGACAGATGTCAACACAGTACACAGTGTCTACATCTCACGTTAGGCCTGAAGGCCTCAGGGGCAAGAACTCTGACAGTGTCGGAGTGAGCTGGTGTTTGGTTTTTTGATTATTATCTCCCTTACTAACATCGCTCATTATGTCTTACTTGGGCGAGGGTTAGTCCCCTGGTTTGTTTACGTGTGCGTGCGCGCGCGCGTGTATATGTATTTTCCCATATGTTTTAATTGTTATCTACGTGTGATTAAACGCATTATTTGTACCGTTCATTTCGCTGTGGTCACAGGTTGGATGGGTAGGTGGGGTCCCGCCTCTGGGTGTTGGTGCCGACTGTGAGCGGTTGAGAGCGTGCAATCGTCACACCAAACTCCATTCCATATTCATACGAACTGTCGATCAGTCTGTTGCTAATGTCTTGCAGCTCGCCTGATACATATTTGTCTCATCAGATCTCTGAAGGTCTCATAGTCATGAAGCTTTTCTCTCATCATCTCGTTTTTTTTTTTTGCTTTACGTTTATCAGCTACATTTCTCTACGTTTATTAGCTACATTTTTGTGAAAACAAACAAGTGTTATCTAACTCTGTGTTACTAAAACAGATACAAGTCTTATCTAATTCTGTTACTATAATACAATGTTATCTAACTCTGTGTTACTAGAGTACAGTATCTAACCCTGACGACTAGAGTAGAGATACAGGAGTAAGTATTATCTAACCCTGACGACTAGAGTAGAGATACAGGAGTAAGTATTATCTAACCCTGACGACTAGAGTAGAGATACAGGAGTAAGTATTATCTAACCCTGTCCGAGCAGAGTTTAAAGACAAGAGAGATGCCAGCGGAAAGGTTTCCCATGAAGGAGGCAGTGAGCAGAACTCGCTTGACTGTGAGCTGTGCGCGTGCACATGTTCTACAGGTGATGCTGAGGGCCTCCATCATACAGTAGACATATTTTGTTTCTGTTTTCGTGAAATGAGCCTTCGTAGCCTCTTCCTCTGAAGTCACGGCTTTGCAACCTTTCACTATATATTTTTATTTCATCTTTTCCTCTATGTCAGGCAGCCTCTGTTATCGCCACCTCTGTCTGTGTTACAACTGCCCTACTGTCAAAGATTGTTCTTAAAGTTCATGTGTGATATACTTACAGCTTTCTTACATTCGGTCTGTTGTACTGTCAGCGTTGTTTGACTGGGATTGTGTTGCTCTCAGAGCTTTCTCTCTCTTGGTCCCTGGGAGCACGTCTGTTCTCTTACTTGCTGCCAGTGGTACACATTCATCGCTAGCTTTCTTTCTCCGCAGTACAGATAAATAGGAAAGAATTGTTGTTGCATGGAAATGGGCTAATGCTTGTTGTCACTCGTGCGTTGGAAACCTGCCACATGTGTAACACTTCGCTCTTCCTAGCGCTGCCTTTACAGCTTTACTCCCAGTGTCGTCACAACCCAAAGTAAACAACGACTGTGATGCTGCCTCCAACTCCAAACTACCGCTCTAGTAGTCGTGGTGGTAGACACTAGGTCCCCTTATAACGCTCTAGTAGTCGTGGTGGTAGACACTAGGTCACCTTATAACGCTCTAGTAGTCGTGGTGGTAGACACTAGGTCCCCTTATAACGCTCTAGTAGTCGTGGTGGTAGACACTAGGTCCCCTGATAACGGTCTAGAAGTCGTGGTGGTAGACACTAGGTCCCCTGATAACGGTCTAGTAGTCGTGGTGGTAGACACTAGGTCACCTTATAACGGTCTAGTAGTCGTGGTGGTAGACACTAGGTCACCTTATAACGCTCTAGTAGTCGTGGTGGTAGACACTAGGTCCCCTGATAACGGTCTAGTAGTCAGGGTGGTGGACACTAGGTCCCCTGATAACGGTCTAGTAGTCAGGGTGGTGGACACTAGGTCCCCTTATAACGGTCTAGTAGTCGTGGTGGTAGACACTAGGTCCCCTGATAACGGTCTAGTAGTCAGGGTGGTAGACACTAGGTCCCCTGATAACATTGGTCAACAAATTGTTACAAAAGTCATGATACTGAAAAAATAATAATTTCTTATCAATGTTTATGTGCTCAACACGAATATGACAATTAAAATGCAAAATTGGCTCTAGCTGTTTTACATCTGCAATAATGATTGTGTCCACAACGAAGTGCATGCTAATAGTAATTGACCTCTGGTTAACACCTGTAAACAATCAAGTCATAGACTGTTAACACCTGTAAACAATCAAGTCATAGACTGTTAACACCTGTAAACAATCAAGTCATAGACTGTTAACACCTGTAAACAATCAAGTCATAGACTGTTAACACCTGTAAACAATCAAGTCATAGACTGTTAACACCTGTAAACAATCAAGTCATAGACTGTTAACACCTGTAAACAATCAAGTCATAGACTGTTAACACCTGTAAACAATCAAGTCATAGACTATATCTTAGATATCTGTGTCTGTCTCTTGCACAGCTGTTCGGGAGCATCTCTGGGGAGTGTCCAGCAGCAGTCAACCAGCATGGTAGTGGACAATTTTCTTTTTTCAGTTTCTGTGATATGTTGATAAAAACGTTGTCCATGTTCATCACCACCCATGCCGCAGTTGTCAGGAAAGAAATCCAGATGGGAATGAAGTGGGTCTGTAGAGACACATGGCAGCCACGTTTGTGACACTGTATCAGCATGTCTTCCACTAGTTCCTTGTAGTTTTCTGTCCTAACCAAGTTTGCAGACACCAGGCGAAAAACATTTCCTGCTTGTTTCACATCCCCCATGCAAGCAAGCCGTTGAACCGGTCATCTTTGAAGAACTCTCGAATCTGAGGACTGACAAAACTCTCTCTTTAATCTTTGCCTCGCTGAGTCTAAGGAATTGTTCATGCAGGTATCGGAAAGCTGGCAAAGTCCGGCCCATGGCTTTCACGAACTTCTTTAAACCTAGTTTGATGTGAGGGGGGGGGGGGGTATAGCAGGCTCTTGTGAGCCTCCACCAGAGCTGGGTTTCGGATATTCTTCCCTCCACCTGCTACATTTTGTCGGTGGGTTCATTCCTACCGCAAGTAGTGCAGGTCCCTTGCTCAGTTATCCTACTCACATAGAAAGACACGTAGTTGCTGTCTCCCTGCTGCAGTCCCGTTCATAGGGCAACTGTCTTCAAATCACCACAGGTGGCTGTACTTGTTGTACTCCATGGAATTTAGTCGCTGCTTTCAGTTATCCTAGTCTCTTTCATGTGGACAGCATGCACTATTGGAACAGATGGAAGACGGTTTGCATTGTGCAAAAGCAGTTTGGGAGAGTTTACAAATAGTCGTCAGGGTTAAAATCTTGATCACTGCATGCTGACTGAGCAGGACAAGAACAGGTCGCCTTGCCCTCGTCCTCCTCATCAGAATCAAAAGAATATTCTGCTGGTGGTTCTGGAATAAGAAGTCCCTCTGGTCTGAACTGGTCTCAATGCAGACGAAAAGTTGGTGTAGAATATTCTCCACTTCCTTTGCTTCCCCATGCCACCGGAAAAAGGAGAAAGAAACAGTCATTTGTGTGGCTGCTTGGCTGTCTCCACACCAGGCGGACTACAAACGGCATTGATGATCTGTTACCATTCACCCACTGTGAAAGTTGTTACACATGTAACACAACATATACACGGGGCCCAAGGCTTGTCGTGGTCTTGTATCCGAAGTAAAGATGATTTGCCTTCTTCACTAGAGATGTGATACTTTTCTTCTGGTTGACAAGTGTCGCTTGCCCGCAACTACAGCCAACTGCCCCCGGTGTTAGCGCACTTTGGTGCCATTATTGCTGTGTATTGTAACTAAACAGATAAAATAATAACAGTTTATGTAACAGTAGTTTAAACTGTATCATACCAAGTTATCTAACCCTGCAGGGATTTTCTCCGGGTATGGCACCCGTTTACAGACAAATCGTTTTAGTGACGAGGCCTTGGTTGCCGACCCGGGGTACAGTCCCACACACTTGGCGATGTCGGGTGCTTACTGTAAACCTTCATTTGGGTGACTACAAGGACGACCAGGTGTAGACATTACATGCCCTTGCTAGAATTCTCCGGTATTTTTAAGATTTAGCAAGAAAGAGCACTTCAAGATGGTGCTGTACAGGTCAGTCGATTGTACAGAACACTCAGGTTAAAATACTCCTGTAGCTCAT
Organism: Pomacea canaliculata; assembly: GCF_003073045.1. Taxonomy (NCBI): domain Eukaryota; kingdom Metazoa; phylum Mollusca; class Gastropoda; order Architaenioglossa; family Ampullariidae; genus Pomacea; species Pomacea canaliculata. The sequence goes on along the minus strand of NC_037591.1, from coordinate 44,183,893 downwards.
CTCACTACTTAGCGCAGAGATGAAGTCTTGGTTACAACTATAAACACAAACACTAGGCGTTTAGAATGATGATTATTTATCTGTCACCTACCTATGCGTGGCACTGTGTCAGAGATACATAGTAGTAGGTGCGAGGAGTGTAACATTTATGTAGCATCTGCTTGTCCAGTAGCAATGTGCGAAAATGTTGACGATAACACATCTCAGTAACACCACAGACATCTTGCATCATCACTCATTAACTTATTCACAGCAGCATCGACACAACGACATATCAACACTAAGCTCTATAAAATACAGACATCCCAGACAACCTGTAGCTTGACTCATTCACTCATACACATCGATATTGACAACGACTTCTACCGTAACATTCAGAGAAAAGTCACAGACATCTTGCATCCACAACAAGAAAATGAAATTTAAGCTTGTAGAGAAGCATCAGATGTCGCAGATATCTTGAGTTATGACTGATACACAAATATTTACTTAATCTTTCTCTCTCGTGCGCGCGCGTACACACACAAATCGAATCCTGACTCAGTCACTCAAACACAAATGTTAATCCTTGACTTACTCCCTCTCTCGTCCTCCCCCCTCAACACACATATGCCTCGACTTTGGGCTCATTCACTTTCCTCTCTCTCAAACACACACACACTCACGGACTGTACAGACTGCACCACACACACGTGGCGAGCGCGCGGCTGGCATCGGCCGTGGGAAAGTCAGGTCCGGGTTTTTGCAGCAGATCGTGCGGGTTACGAGCTTTTGGCGGCCGCCGGGTGTGGGTAGCGACCTCTCGCCAAACTGGAGTGAGTGCTCGGGGCCCGACATGCCCATGGTGGCGCTAATGATCTCACCTCGCTCCTTTCGTCTGCGCTGTCATTGTTGTGCTTTGTCACGGCATATGCGGAGAGCATGCTTGCTCTTACCTCTCTCCTGCTGGCTGTACTCAACCTCATTCTCCTCACAGACATCATGCGCTCCAAGGTGGCCGACACGCGACCGAGCAGCCCGGCCAAGACTGACGCAATGAAAGTTAGCGGCGGGCGGCCCACAGCTCGCACACTCGGCGCACCTTCCTTGAGACTGCCAGCACGTACACTCAGCGCTGTTGTCGTCTCCGCTGACGCTAGCGACGATGAGGATGCTACGTCACAGGAATTAGGCAGCGGCACCTACGTTGACGCACCGCCAGCACCACAGTTGTCTGAAGATGTTGTCGTACACACACTGCAAGGTGAGTGAAGCTCCGCTCACCTGTTGTTTGCATTGCATTTTATCTCCCTTGTCATCCCCCTCCATTCAGCCCCCTTCCCACAAGACACGCAGACACGCACAACCAGGCACAGACACAGAAACACAGACACAGACACACACAGGTACATACAGACACACACAGACACACAGACACACACACACAGACACACAGACACAGACACACACACAGGTACATACAGACACACACAGGTACACACACAGACACACAGACACAGACACACACACAGACACACACACAGGTACATACAGACACACACAGGTACACACACAGACACACAGACACAGACACACACACAGACACACACAGGTACACACACAGGTACATACAGACACACACAGGTACACACACAGACACACAGACACAGACACACAGACACAGACACACACAGGTACACACACAGGTACAGACACACACAGGTACACACACAGACACACAGACACAGACACACAGACACAGACACACACAGGTACACACACAGGTACATACAGACACACACAGGTACACACACAGACACACAGACACAGACACAGACACACAGACACAGACACAGACACACAGACACACACAGACACACAGACACAGACACACACAGGTACACACACACAGACACACACACAGACACACAGACACAGACACACAGACACACAGACACACACACAGACACACACACAGACACACAGACACAGACACACACAGGTACACACAGACACAAGCAGGCGCACACACACAGACACACACATTGAATGTGCATCCTCATCTCAGGGTTGCACTTGTCGTCAGCACTTGTTGACTGTTTCTGATACTGTCGTCAAAGTCACAGAGTTTGGGTTTTCTAGTGTGGCCGTCTGTATTCTCACTACTGCCGTCCCCACTTTCATCCACCCTGTGTTCGTCCTCCCGTCTGTATTCTCACTACTGCCGTCCCACTTTCATCCACCTGTGTTCGTCCTCCCGTCTGTATTCTCACTACTGCCGTCCCCACTTTCATCCACCCTGTGTTCGTCCTCCCGTCTGTATTCTCACTACTGCCGTCCCCACTTTCATCCACCCTGTGTTCGTCCTCCCGTCTGTATTCTCACTACTGCCGTCCCCACTTTCATCCACCCTGTGTTCCTCCTCCTGTCTGTATTCTCACTACTGCCGTCCCCACTTTCATCCACCCTGTGTTCCTCCTCCTGTCTGTATTCTCACTACTGCCGTCCCCACTTTCATCCACCCTGTGTTCCTCCTCCTGTCTGTATTCTCACTACTGCCGTCCCCACTTTCATCCACCCTGTGTTCGTCCTCCCGTCTGTATTCTCACTACTGCCGTCCCCACTTTCATCCACCCTGTGTTCCTCCTCCTGTCTGTATTCTCACTACTGCCGTCCCCACTTTCATCCACCTGTGTTCCTCCTCCTGTCTGTATTCTCACTACTGCCGTCCCCACTTTCATCCACCCTGTGTTCCTCCTCCTGTCTGTATTCTCACTACTGCCGTCCCCACTTTCATCCACCCTGTGTTCGTCCTAGTGTCTGGACATCTGTGGCAGTGGCGGTGTGTATTTTCACCAATGTCACGCCCTCTTTCAACCACTGGGGTTAGTGTCCCTGATCCCTTTCCTCAGCGGGTATCAAATCGTATTTTCTGTCATCCCTGCCCTCGATGACAGTTTGGCTGGTACTCAAGAATGTGGCTGTATGTGAACTGGTAAAGGGTTACATCTCAATGATCAGCTTTCTTTACTCCTGCCGTAGGAGAATTCAACAGGCGCTGTACGCCAAAACTGTCTTCGTGCAGGGAGAAGCCTTAGTATTGATGGTATTGACCTAAAGAATAATTATTGACAATAATTATTGAACAATCCCCCTTGTTTAGTACAGAAAGAGATACGAATTTTTTTCAGATCGAATTTCTTGAACGTGAGTGACTCAGCGAAAGACCAGCGACCACCGGGGTGTTTGAAGTAGCACCCGACCATTAGTACAAACACATCAGTGCCTAACCTTAGCTGCCTGCGCTTGGACAAGCACGAACATTCCCATGATTTCTTTTTTCTAGCTCAGAAAGATTGGATTGAAAGGTTGTTGTTTTTACACACCTAAAGGTGACAGATGTTCTTGGACGAGCGGTAACCTCCCCATGAAATTCATGTTTTTATATAAGATTGGATCGAGAGGTCGTTGGGGAGTAAGATGTTATACCCTCAGTTTTAGGACTATACTTGTCTCCTCTTTCCACCTTTCCTTTATGGAACATTCTACGGAGTAAGGTACACAAACAATAGATGTGGATCAGAAGTTCGCTGCACCATATGACTTTGGAACCGTTTGCGCTCCGGCAGCCTCATACGTCGCTTGTCTGACCACTCGGCTGTCCGGTCTTCTATACAATGTAGGCTGGAAGAAGACACGAGCAAAAACTGAAAGAGCAGACCCTGTAGATTCCTTATTGGAGTTTTGCACACAAACCTCTCTGCGTGTGAACTAGTTAGTTTACCTGCCTACGTGAATGGGCAGTAAACATTACATCCGATATAAATATGCTTGTCATCAACGTTCAATGTTGACGTTTGAAAAGCCTCGTCAGAGTGTCAGTGTTACAATGCAGCTAATGAGGTTGAGTGTCAGCGTTACAATGCAGCTAATGAGGTTGAGTGTCAGCGTTACAATGCAGCTAATGAGGTTGAGTGTCAGTGTTACAATGCAGCTAATGAGGTTGAGTGTCAGCGTTACAATGCAGCTAATGAGGTTGTCAGCGTTACAATGCAGCTAAAGAGGTTGAGTGTCAGCGTTACAATGCAGCTAATGAGGTTGAGTGTCAGCGTTACAATGCAGCTAATGAGGTTGAGTGTCAACGTTACAATGCAGCTAAAGAGGTTGAGTGTCAGCGTTACAATGCAGCTAATGAGGTTGAGTGTCAGCGTTACAATGCAGCTAATGAGGTTGAGTGTCAGGGTTACAATGCAGCTAATGAGGTTGAGTGTCAGGGTTACAATGCAGCTAATGAGGTTGAGTGTCAGCGTTACAATGCAGCTAATGAGGTTGAGTGTCAGCGTTACAATGCAGCTAATGAGGTTGAGTGTCAGCGTTACAATGCAGCTAATGAGGTTGAGTGTCAGCGTTACAATGCAGCTAATGAGGTTGAGTGTCAGGGTTACAATGCAGCTAATGAGGCTGAGTGTCAGCGTTACAATGCAGCTAATGAGGCTGAGTGTCAGGGTAAGAAAGCAGCTGAGGTTACAATGCAGCTAAAGAGGTTGAGTGTCAACGTTACAATGCAGCTAAAGAGGTTGAGTGTCAGTGTTACAATGCAGCTAAAGAGGTTGAGTGTCAGCGTTACAATGCAGCTAATGAGGTTGAGTGTCAGCGTTACAATGCAGCTAATGAGGTTGAGTGTCAGCGTTACAATGCAGCTAATGAGGTTGAGTGTCAGGGTTACAATGCAGCTAATGAGGTTGAGTGTCAGCGTTACAATGCAGCTAATGAGGTTGAGTGTCAGCGTTACAATGCAGCTAATGAGGTTGAGTGTCAGCGTTACAATGCAGCTAATGAGGTTGAGTGTCAGCGTTACAATGCAGCTAATGAGGTTGAGTGTCAGGGTTACAATGCAGCTAATGAGGCTGAGTGTCAGCGTTACAATGCAGCTAATGAGGCTGAGTGTCAGGGTAAGAAAGCAGCTGAGGTTACAATGCAGCTAATGAGGCTGAGTGTCAGGGTAAGAAGCAGCTGAGGTTACAATGCAGCTAAAGAGGTTGAGTGTCAGTTTACAATGCAGCTTTGAGTGGTTGAGTGTCAACAATGCAGCTAAAGAGGTTGAGTGTCAGTGTTACAATGCAGCTAAGGGTTGAGTGTCAACGTTACAATGCAGCTAATGAGGTTGAGTGTCCAGGCAGCTAAAGAGGTGAGTGTCAGTTACAATGCAGCTAAAGAGGTGAGTGTCAGGGTTACAATGCAGCTGAAGTGTTCAATTCAATGCAGCTAATGAGGTTGAGTGTCAGGGTTACCATGCAGCTAATGAGGTTGAGTGTCAGTGCAGCTAAAGAGGTTGAGTGTCAATGCAGCTAATGAGGTTGAGTGTCAAATGCAGCATTTTGAGTGAGGTGTTAAATGCAGCTAATGAGGTTGAGTGTCAGGGTGAGCAGTAACGTTGAGTGTCAACGTTACAATGCAGCTAATGGTTGAGTGTCAGTGTTACAATGCAGCTAATGAGGTTGAGTGTCAGGGTTACAATGCAGCTAAAGAGGTTGAGTGTCAGGGTTACAATGCAGCTAAAGAGGTTGAGTGTCTGGGTTACAATGCAGCTAATGAGGTTGAGTGTCAACGCGTTACAATGCAGCTAATGAGGGTTGAGTGTCAGGGTTGAGTGTCAATGCAGCTAATGAGGTTGAGTGTCAGCCGTTACAATGCAGCTAATGAGGTTGAGTGTCAGGGTAGAAAAGCAGCTGAGGGTTCAATGCAGCTAATGAGGTTGAGTGTCAGTATGGTACAATGCAGCTAATGAGGTTGAGTGTCAGGTTACAATGCAGCTAAAGAGGTTGAGTGTCAGGGTTACAATGCAGCTAATGAGGTTGAGTGTCAGGGTTACAATGCAGCTAATGAGGTTGAGTGTCAGTTACAATGCAGCTAATGAGGTTGAGTGTCAGGGTTACAATGCAGCTAATGAGGTTGAGTGTCAGTTACAATGCAGCTAAATGAGGTTGAGTGTCAGGGTTACAATGCAGCTAATGAGGTTGAGTGTCAACGTTACAATGCAGCTAATGAGGTTGAGTGTCAGGGTTACAATGCAGCTAATGAGGTTGAGTGTCATTACAATGCAGTAATGAGGTTGAGTGTCAGTTACAATGCAGCTAATGAGGTTGAGTGTCAGTTACAATGCAGCTAATGAGGTTGAGTGTCAGGGTAAGAAAGCAGCTGAGGTTACAATGCAGCTAATGAGGTTGAGTGTCAACGTTACAATGCAGCTAATGAGGTTGAGTGTCAGGGTAAGAAAGCAGCTGAGGTTACAATGCAGCTAATGAGGTTGAGTGTCAACGTTACAATGCAGCTAATGAGGTTGAGTGTCAGTGTTACAATGCAGCTAATGAGGTTGAGTGTCAGGGTTACAATGCAGCTAATGAGGCTGAGTGTCAGGGTAAGAAAGCAGCTGAGGTTACAATGCAGCTAAAGAGGTTGAGTGTCAGGGTTACAATGCAGCTAAAGAGGTTGAGTGTCAGGGTTACAATGCAGCTAAAGAGGTTGAGTGTCAGTGTTACAATGCAGCTAATGAGGTTGAGTGTCAGGGTTACAATGCAGCTAATGAGGTTGAGTGTCAGTGTTACAATGCAGCTAATGAGGTTGAGTGTCAGGGTAAGAAAGCAGCTAAGGTTACAATGCAGCTAATCAAGACTGTAGACTTCGAGAACGAGCATAGCCAGTGTAATAGTGGACTATACTAAGACATCTGATGCCATGTTATGCTTGGAAAGACGAGAAATGGTGCGTCAGGCAGTGGGAAGCTTCATTAAAGGCTCCAAAGTGAGTAGTAGCTTCCAACATCTTCATCTTTAGCTATAGTCTTGACGGTGTGTATTATTATTGTAACTCTAATGCAAACCAGTCCTGTGTTAGGAGAGTGTAGCTGGATAAAAAAAGTTCTTTCTTTACAGTTTCTACTTGGACATATTCTTAATTTGTTTAAGTCCTTCAAATCAGATCAAATCAAATCAGACTTTATTGTCTGTCGAGGAGACCCAGGACAGAAATTTGTCTTTTGCTCACAAGGGCAGGTATACATACTCACACAGACATCCACACACACAGTTAGGAGCATACATTGTTATGGTAGTTTGGATCTCCGTCAAATGGTCAAGGAAATTTCAATGCTTTATATTCCTTGTATATATTAAAAAAAATTCTTTGGCATTGCAGATTGCAACGAAATGTGTCTGAACTGCATTTTCTTCATCCTCCTAGTACTTTGTCAGCTGATACTACTATCTGTTCATCACCTGCAGGCAAACAACATTACAAATTGTCATCTATGTCATCTATTGGCTAGAAATCCCTGCATTTCATTAATTATTTAGACTGAGTGCAGAGAGCTCGTCTTGTTTGTTTAGGAGCGCACATTCAGCAAGGTGAAGGCTGATAATGGATGTCAGCACCCTCTCCTCTTCAGTCTCTGTTTGATTCCTCCTGAGTCCTTGTGCCTTTATTTAGGATGGTGATGGCTGCTGGCACGAAGGACCTCTGGTAGGCAGCTTTCCGTACACGTGGCACTTTGTAGCGCGTGCCTGAGGGCAACAGTTGGAAGTTGGGAAGTTAAGTCCTTGGTGGTTCTTTTTAGATGAGAGAGAAATGGAAAACTCAATAAAAGAGGGAGAAAACATACGATTCAAACATAAAATGTTCGTATATATGCGATCCGATGTCACATCAATTCTAGTATCACATATAATATATCACCGATAAGCAACACATTAGGATAAAAAATGTAGTGTTACTTTTTATCTTTTTAAACAAAGATAGAAAAGTCAAAAGCCTTTTGGTGACATTCAGAATGCCCTAAAAGATAATTTGTGAAAGCATTGGATGTGAACATATAAGCGAATAATGAAATTTATTATCAGCCTCCACTAGATCGCAGATTGGTCAGTGTGTCATAAAAATGTATAACTTGAACAGGAGTATTTTATTATAATAATAAAAAGTGTTGTCTTCTACTGACAACACGTAGCAGAATTCCCTACTACAGCAACTCTCGGCATACTGCCTACCTAGAACCCCGACTTCAAACCCTAAAACGAAGTGTCAGCGCGGATAGAAGACTTGACCTGTGGGAAGTGTCAGGGTGAAGTTAACCCTAACCCAGACTTTCTGTGGAGAGTTCAAGGATAGCATAGTAGTCTTAGGGTAAGGGTCAGCTTTCTCTGTGGGGAGTGCCATGGCAGTCTGGTAAATAGTATGCTCGTTGATGGGAGACCTGCTTGAACCTATGGTAAAAATAAACTCTCTGGTCACCCAAGGTGAGAGGTAGACTTTATCTGCTGGGTAGTATCGTGGTTAGGGTAGGGGCTTGACTTTATTTGGTGGTAAGGTTAGGACTTAGGGTAAGTGCACTGATACGATTTGTTGTTAAAAGAATGTAGTACTTCACTTTCCATGCAGAATTATCATGCAAATATTTAGTCAAGATGATGGTGTCGTCTTGACCACACACACCCCGAGATAATAGTAATACTGGAATATCTCCCCTATTTACAAGATACTCGTTGGGATAAGTCTTTATGGTTTTCTATAAATTTTTATTTCTAAAACATAGTTACAACCTATGAGTTTGAGAAAACAGATTATAGAATTAGTACATAGCCCAAGAACAATAGAAAACAAATATCTCTTTTTAACCTAGCTTGTTTAAATATTCGATTGATGACCCTGTACCACAAATGAACTCCTACTTTCTTTTATCAGCAAATGGTAGCTGTAACCCCCCTTCTCTCTCACACAATCTTTTTTTGTAAAAGAACTTCTCTGTGTCAATGGCTTTGGAATTTGTTTGGCTTCAGCAAAGTGTCGGCACAAGAACATGTTTTTAGGAACCTTTCAAACAAAGACTTACAGACTGTTTCCAACAAGAATGGTACAATGATATATGCACAAGTGAAAGACTTGAGCTGTATTCTAGTTTTAAGAGCTACGTACAACCTGAGAGATATGTAAATATACTGAGAATTCGCTGTTTTAGACAAACATTTATTAAGGTTAGATGTGGAGTATCATCCATCAATGTACATCGATATCGCTACAAAACTGATGTATCTCCCAGTATGTTGTTGCCCCTGGTGCAAGACTGAGATGGAAGATGAAGTGCATGTGTTGTTCGATTGTGCTGCCTATGACAGTTATAGAGCGACAGTTGATGTCCTAACATCTACAGTGCCATATACACAGGGCAATGATGGAATATCGCAAGTTTTTACAGATAGCTCGGAAACAACAATAAAACAAATATCAAGATTTTTGTATCTTGTATTTAAAACTAAGAATGAAATAAGTTCTTGAAGAAATGCTAATGTGCATTGATTAGTGATTTATTAGGAATATCGCTAATGATGTTTTTTTTTTTTTTGTTTGAAATTGTCTAACCTCCGTGAAACAAACCAGGTGGTTTATTCAATAAAGAATTCGTTCGTTCGTTCGTTCGTTCTCAATCACTCACAGGGAGAGAGAGAAAAGAAAAAAGTTGTAATTTGCCTTAATTACAAATTGCTTTCTGTATGCAAATGCACGAGCGTTTGAAGTTAAATGCCTTGTTCTTTTTAATCCTTTGATCTTTTATCAAGGTCTTTATATTACTTCTCTTATCACGTCTGACCATTTTATTATCTTTTCGTCTGTTATCACATCTGACTTATATGATGGCGTCTGTTAACACTTCGAACCATTTGCTAATCCTAGACATTGATCGTTAATCTCGTCTGATCATTACAAAATCTTCTTGTCTGACCGTTTTGTGCATGCTTTATGCGTCATGCTAATTTTAGCGGCCGACACCCAAGGCGGCTAATGACATCCACATACCCAGCCCCTAAGGAAATGAGGGCTGACTGCCAACCATTCTGGCCTTGAAGAGAGGTTAAGCTAATAGTGCCGACGGCCAAGCACTTCAACATCTGGAATCAGCATGCTGCTGAGGGGCCAGGCTTGAAGAGAGGAGCGAACTGAGAAGGGGGGACAGCGGCTGGAGTGGGGGAACAGGTGGAGGAGTTGTAGCTGTTGGCAGCACGTCTGGAACCTTGAAAACAGCTGGTGTAGTCGCTGACACCCAAGACGGCTGTAGTCAGATGGAAAGTCCTTCTACTGGATCCACCAGAAGTCTTCAATCAGTAATGATATTAAATAAATGAATGAATGAATGGAAGGGCCAATGAATGAATGTTAAGGCAACGTGGACAAAGTTACATTATGTTTTTTCTTCATAAGAGACACTGTAAATGTCTCAGAAAGATGTCGGCTTACAAAGAACTTCACATAACAAAAATCAGCCACATGCTTAAATGCTCGAAACTACTGCCACTTTGTTTGGTGTAAACATTTCTTGTGCAGGAAAGATCGAGTCTGGTGTGAGTACTGCAAAGGTGTGCCAAGTGCTGATGCAGAATACACGGACTGGGCGGCTTTTATAAGAACTGAGTGACGAGCAAGTTGATATAAAGGAGCCCTTTAATATTGCAAATAAGAAAAGACTATATTATGGTATTTAAAGAAGATTGTTTAATATGTCATTGATAAACAAGGTGATTAGGGTATCCCTAATTAAGACCAAGTTGATATAAAGGTTTCTATGACTTAAAGACACTACCTTAATCTCCCTTTGATAACCAACGGTTAGGTTTATGAGATTAATTTCGTGGAACATCGAGCACATAATTTAGCAGGTCTTTATATTTCTGTCTGTGTGTATGTGTTCGTGTGTGTGTGTGTGCTGTCCCTGTTCACTTGTTCAATGTCGAATGTAAGGGGAGCTTTCTAGAACAATTCTGGAGGAATCTGTGCGGAGTAACTTTGTATGCGTTGTCTTATGTTGTGGTTTGAAATGTCTGAAGTGGCACTCGCGATGGACACTGGTCGAACTACTAAATATTTTATGTCCTTAAAACTGCCATAACTCACTGAATATTCGGAGGTGATCCGAACTTGCGAAGCTGGAAAGGCTTTGGGTGTGACTAAATGAGAGTTGTGATTTGCCAGGTTGTAGTCTTTGGACAAGTATGGCGGCTGTCAACTGCCTGGCATTCTTGATGCACGTGTACAATATAGTCGTCAGCCTTACTTTCTACTACACAGACACCTGACATACATAAAGATACCAGATCAAACAAATTGAGCAACTCCAATAGATGATTTCTACCTATGGTTACAAGTCTACAAAATGGCGACTTTGCTTAGTATTTGCTTTTGTATCAGGATATATCCCACTGTAAGATTTAGAATCTGCTGGAATTTTTATTGCTTTAAATGCAGGCTGATGTGTGCGAAGATTGAGGTTTCTAGACCGCCTTCCCCTACATCTCCCACTGTTAACATAACACCGAGTGTTGGGGGAAGAGAAGGGCCAGACCCGGAGCTTTCAGTAAGCAGTATACCGCGGAAATCAGAGCACCAGAAAGGGTCTGACTGTCGTATTTGCCATGTTATTGCGATGAACCTCGATTACGAGATGAGAGAACTGCAAGCCTTATCAGCAGTGTGCATTGCGTGCAGCGTTCTCAGTACAACTCGGCCCACAATGCAGCAGTTCTTCGGTCAGAGCTAGCGCAAAGACAGAGATATGTTTACATATATACATACAGAGATAGAAACAAAGATATATATATATACAGGGCTAGTGGCAAAGTTATAGATATCTTTATATACAGGGCTCAAAACAAAGACATAAATAATATATATATACGGTTAGCGGCAAAGACAGATATATGCAAAGCGTCCGGTATCTACCAGCGAGCCGTTTCTGTTCACTCCTTTGGAACTCATTTTCTTAACTGACAGGGTGGTTTTGTTGCTGGTGATCCCTGCACCTGTGGGTTTCAAGAAAAACATATTACCACAATGCCTGCTGGAAAATCTAATGGGTACAAATCCAGACATTTATTATGAAGTAACCATTCCTTGACTGATAATCTGACGACTAGTATTGTAAACTAATGGGTACAATTCCAGTCATTCATCACCATTTACTCATTCCCTGATGTCAATATGATGTTGCTGTTGACGCCTACGAGCATGATGATGTTGTGATGTCGATGTTGTTGTCTATGACATTGATGGTGATATAGGACATTTGTGATGTGCTGACAATGTCTCTGAGTAAGATTTTCTGGCGCCGTGAAAGAGAGGGATAACCATGAACATTATGATGCAGATGATCTTTTGTTACAGAGGATAAGAGGAGCAGAGTGGAAAAATCCTGCTGCAGGATGGGCAAGGTAGCTGCAGCACATGACCTACACTGCAACGTCCAGGTACACGTAGAGAAGCTGAGATTTCGCACCCACCCGGATAAGACACGACACACTCATGGCGGGCTCACTCGCCAACAAGGTCGACTTCCTATCCGCCTAAGAATAGACTTTAGACGATGTATTATCTCCAAACCTCTTGTCTTTCATAAATGTTGCTATGGTTATACCAGTGCCAGAAATGATCGTCTTCGATGGATGAACCAGCGCAAAGGGAAATCTGTAGGAAGTCACGACATTGCCTGGCGCCACCTGCACAGTTAGTACAATGACAAGGAGGACACTTGATGTCCTGTCTGTGTCCCAACAATGCAAGGGACATAATGTCGACCCACTTGTCTGGACTGGTGCTAGAAACATAATTACAAAGAGACTGCGGTCTGGTGCTACCTCTGTGTACTGGCCTTGTGCTATCGCCATGGTTACTGACATGATGGTGAGAACATTCTCAGGTCCCATGATGCTGACATGATGAAGAGAAGACTCTTTAGCTAGCGTCACGGAGGCGAAACGATATTTACAAATGACTAATATTATATGCAGCTGTTCTTGCTATATTCATACGGGTGACTGAACGAAAGTAAGTTATGAAATACGAAATTATCTGCGCCTGGAAAGCTCAGTGACTTGGTGTTCAGTGAATTCAACTGCCAAACACAAGGTCCTTGGTTCTAGACTCCCCCAAACCTGTGCTTGAAAAGTTTGTTTCATCCAGCATGGGGAGAATAAAGACTGGAGAACTCCCCTGACCCCCAGGGTAGATGTACAAGCACATGTAGATAAAGACTGCAGAGGGAGAAAAAGGGGCTACAACCCTGCATTCCACACCTTGTGTCCTAGACAGAACCTCTTATTGTTTACTGAATCTTCGTCTTTTGCATTTTGGGGTTAGGAGTCACGGAAAATATTCAGCGAAATTATCGGAATCTGTTTTTAAATTGCTGTATGCTACGAATGGTTTATCACTTGCACGTGCCTATACTGTTGAGGGTATGATAGTATGATACAGAAGGACTGTTCGTCCCTCGGACCTTGCAAGTCTGTAGTGAATTCATTTGTTCTCCTAGACAGCTTTCTTGTCTTCGTAGCTGTAAACTCGCAGTTTTACGTGTCAGAAACAAACAGGAAGGCAACATATAAGTACAAGATATGTACAAGTGTTCACTGAGTGTATAAAGGTTATAGGCTAGATATATGAAAGTACATTTTAGACAATTGTTTTGGGTTGGTATCAGACCGACATTTTAGGGGGCATAGGCATTTTAGGGTGTGGTCTCTTTGTTGTCCGCTAATTGTTCAGTCTCTTGCGTAAAAAGTTATCCGTGATTATTTTCTAAGACCAAAGGTTCTGGTTGCTGTAAGTAGAAGCTTGTGTCAAAGGTGCTCGTTACTAAGTGAGTACTTCTTCACACATCCAAACTGTGACCAATTTTATTGCAAACATAGAAAATAACCTGTTTTATTTCCAAAGAATTTCGCTTTGACGATTCAGAAAGATGTGAAGTTGTAAAATATGAGGCGACCTGTGGAAACTCATTTCTGTTTTACAACTCACCACACATATACATACATACATCTATATAGAGAGCATTATCAGATTATTTAGTAATGTGCAATTCTTTATTTTCTGCTGACTTGATATTTAAATATATATATATACTTATTTATACATTAGCTTTATTTGCTATTTTACTTTATTTCAGTTTTAACAGAATTTCTGTAGATCAATACTCTATCACTTCAGTATTTTTAGTAGTTTATTCTTCTCTTTTTTTAAAGTTGATATCAGTCAATACTTGGTTATACTTCACCATTTAAAGTATGTGTGTATATATATATACACACACACATGGATAGTATATGTTTCTTTGTAAATGAGTGTCTTAGTTTCAAAATACTTCTCGGAATGAATCAGTAAGCAAAACGACTGTCGAACTGTGGTTTGTAGCTAGGGGGGTGTTCATGACAAACAACAAAAACTAAAATAATATACAAACTTGCTCGACCTTGACCGAACGGTCGTAATAACTGTGCAGGTTCATGTCCCTCTAACAAATGTTAGGGTTAAGGTTAGGGTTAGTGGCTTCTGTGCTTTCTTACATTTCTATATTCACATTTGGTTTTATTCTAAAAGCCCAGGACTGCCAATCTGATATTAATTACACTACCAATCTGATGTTGAAGATGCCGCCAGTCTGATATTAAATCTTTTTTGTGTATTTACACTTTTCATGTATGTAGTTAATGACACCTGTTTTTATATAATTTTATGTGAAGTTGCACTTCCATATTCTTACTCAACTGTTTTGTATTCCTCATTAGAGTTGGTTGTATTCCTCACTGAAATAGAGTTTTTACTTGTACAGTTATATGTAAGTAATAGAATTTACTCCTGCACCTACATGTTTGCCTAAATTTTTTTTTATTTCTATAAAACTCTTTTGTGATGGCTAAGATAGCAAGATAATGGCTGCAGGCAGCCCCTGTATATTTATAACATGCTGTGGCTATGTGTAAGATGGCATTGGCTAGACAAAAAAAGGGGGGGGGGGAGTGAAGAGGAATCATAGAAAATAAGAGGAGAAATGTAGGGTTTTCGTGACTTAGCACAATAACATCTTATTTCTTTTCATTATGCTTCTTAAAAACTCATGCTACCTAACCACAAACAACACAATATACAAACTATTATAACTAATAATAGAAGCCACAAATTTGTGTTGCTGGTTTCGACCTCTTTCTCTTCATGGTGATGTTTGTATGCCTGTGTCAGTCTTAGAGCTAGTTCACTATTTCAGTCTGTATTTCCAGAAAGGAAAAGGGGTGTTCTCCAATATGTTAGGAAACATTATCTTGCGTCAAGTTGTTCTTCACCCAGATGTTTGGAAATACTATCTGGCATTCAGCTGTACCTTGCATTCCTTTCCTGTGGGCCTGAAATAGTTCTCGAATTTTACGAGATTTCATCAATGAGTATTCTTTCAGTATATCTTTTTACTACCTTGCCTACTAATAAAACATAAGTAAGTTGCCTGACATACTAATAAACTACAAATGTGAAGCAGTGAGTACTCTGCCCAAAGGGTCTAAATTGTCAACAGGCAACCACTGTACCACTGCAATAGATGATATTGCTCAATTGCTAAATACAAACTACCTTCTTTGAATAAGCCTAGGTATGTGACAGCTATGATTTTTCTACAATTGAATGCTAAAACATAATATCTGTTTTAAAAATTATGGTCTTGTGTGTTTTGAGTATGTTTTGCATCTATACATGTATGGGATATTGCTTGTAACACCCTTTTGAACTCAGTGTTCCTGTTTGTTGCTTGAATAACGGTATTATATTTGCCACAGAACCTTTGTTCATTAATTTAAGCTTCTTTAAGTGTTGTATGTCCCTAGAACTGTAATGCCACATGCCAAACGTTACTGTCAGTTATAAAGATTCCCCTGTGTATTTTTGGAACTTCTTTCAAGACTTTCTGAAAAATAAGGGATAGATTCTTCCCGGTCTGAACCCCATCTAGGCACTTGAGAGTTCTTTCTCTACTAAAAGCTGACCTTGTGGTCTATAACCCACTTGCTTAGGGTCGGAAATGGTGATTCGTTTATTCATGCAGGTGAATACTTGGTCAGCTTGTACAGGCTGTCAGGACGTCACAAAGGCGTTTCTTGAGCGATAGTAAACAAGTTCTTCATGTAGTCAGTCCATTCCTTTATACTTCACTACCTGCTTTGGCTTCAGCCTGTCGTGAAGAAACGTTTTAAGGAGGATTTTAGACACTGTCACTGTCGTTGCGGGTCACGTGACACTAACCATTGTAGCTTGTGCAGTTCTACTGTTGCCAGCAGGCAGGGTGGAGACCGTGGCTACTACATATTGGTTGCTCTTTTGAGATGGGTGCTCCCACACCCGTCTAATCTTGACGACTTTGGCTGCAGCCTCGCTTGCGACTTTCGAGGTAAAAGAGAAGAACACAGCACCAGTTATCGTCATTGCCATCTGTCGCCCATATGGGTTATGGTTACAGACCTTGCATTGTCTGTCGTCCATATTCATGTTAGAAACTTGGAACCCTCTTCGTGCTTATTGCAAAACCCTGTATATCTTCCTGTATATCTGTTTGTGTTACAAGCTTGGGAACCTCCACGTGTTGTTGTCTTCTACTTCATATTTCGTCTTGTTATATTCTAGCCGGAACACCCGGCGTTGTCCTTGTTATTTGTCCTGAGAACTCTTTCAGCTTTGATTTTATTGTCACCTTTTTATTAGCATCTTTAGTTGAATCATTAATAATCAATTGATGTGCGCAAACTCAGTGTAGGAAAGTTGTGAAAGGAGGACAGAAACTGAATGCTTATAATGAAGAGCGATGTTGCAATGGTACCAGCCCACGTGACTCATTCACTCGCAGTGCAGTCTTCCTTGCTCCTGTCCTATTTGTCATAGTGTTCTATACGGTACCCTGTCAAATGACCACAGTCAAATATTACTTTTACTGGTACAGCTACGTCAGGGTTAGGGTTACCCTTGCTCCTCTCCTATTTGTCACAATGTTCTATACGGTACCCTGTCAAATGACCACAGTCGAAAATTACTCTGGCTGTTATTTATTCTGTAGGATTAGAGTTCGCCCATTATTCTTAGAGGTAAAGTGAGGCAAAGAGGTAAAGTCCTTATATAATGTGTATAGTTATTTATACTTTTGAGACACCCCTTTAAAAAAAATGCTCCCCTCCTACATGTACCAACCAAGTATTTCCTGTAGATCAAAAGAATATTCCTGTCACGATTGATGAGTAACATACTGTACGGATTTGCATAATTTTCATACAGAACCGACACATCGCCTCGCTCTTCTTTAAAGATTAGACTACACGTGTGTAACGTTTGGGAAATGGGATTTCTGAGTTGTTAGAGTACTAGCATCCGAACCGAGAGACGCGCGGCTCGATACCCGTGTGGCGCTGCACACTTTTCTCAGTCGACCAGCAGTCTCCATATAGGAGGTAAGGTAGCGAGCGAGATGGACTACCCCCTCCCTCACATAATACTGCCCCGACAAAAGTGAGATTGAACACCTTACTTCACCCCACCAGCAACCTAAACAAAAAGTGTGTGTGCGGGGGGTGGGGGTGGGTAGAGGTGACCTATCCTTGACCTGTGGACTATTTACGTTACTTTATACTTGATTATATATATATAGCATTGATATACTTTAGCATAGATGCCGTTAATTACGCAGTTTTCTCTCATTCCTCTGGACACATAAAGGTTTACGTTGCGCTGACTTTCCTTTAGTAAACGAATCATAAGACAGTTCTTGTGAATGTGTATTTCTCAAGCAACTTTCTTTGCTCCTCGCAGCTATTTACTGATTATCCCCAGGTTTCTGTATCTGCACATTTGCACATTCCTTCCTAGTCATGCGATGGCTGTCCGAGAACACTAACTGACTATCTCTGTACAGTCGTGCCACAGTTTCTCAACATCTCTGAACATCACCTGTGTAGTTTCGGACAACTCCGTGTCTTTTATTTGTGGTTCAATAACTTTTGTACACTTCCCTTTGTAAAGTGTTTCGCTACTTGGGAGCATCTCTATATAGCAATCTAATAATTCTTGAACATTCCTTTAACTATGAATGGATTTGATTCCCTAAAATTACTCAAGCATAGCGTTGCAAGCATGGCTGAACTGTTGCAATCTGTTCCCAGTCGAGGTGACAGTTTTCCAGCGCCACTCTCCAGCAAGAACAAGTGTTACACACCTGTGTATGTTCTTCCTGTCATGCGGGTTATTATCGTGAACTGAAGGCAGCAACTCCTACCTCTCTTATAATCATTCACAATATTAGTTCTACCCTTGACACCTTTGCTGGTTTTGGCAAAGTCGCAAATAGGAACTCTTGTACCCCTCGAGAAAAGTATATGTTCAGCTGATTCTGTTCATTTTCCAGTTCTATTTACCACATTCAGGGTTAGCTTGTATGTCTTGCCATTGGTTGTAAACCAGAAATGCTTTATTTTTAGATTTACCTTCGGACCTATGTTACTACTAATGTTTGTAACTTGTGAGAAGCATACGACAGCCGTTTATTTCAGCACCAGCAACTTTACACAAGTGAAGATGTAATAACAATATTGGATAATAAGGTGTGCGTGCATGTACAGTCTATAACACAATGTCTACAGAAACACTATCACTTCCACACACGTGCAAAAGTATACAATACAATATAATGTGCGTACAGCACAATGCACTTAGCCTTAAGTTCGCCAGTCTTATTGTGGACAACAATCGCCAATGATGATTGGTCAGGGGGCTAGTATTATGGGAACTTTGTGTCGGCCTGTCGGCCATTGCCGTTAGGGCCAGGTCTTGGGATGTGATTAGAGTTCGAGCATTAAGGAGGCTGCTAGCCGAGATGCGGGCCCAATTAGCCAAAGATGATTTCCATTACACATAAAGTTAAAACTTGTCTAGAGGAGCGGTCTGGTAGACCTTACAACAGTTTCTTAATGGATGGTGCTTGAAGACCTGCAGTTGTCAGCTTCTGTAGGCCTCGTGGACAGTGCTACATGTATGCTGTATTCTGTCTGCTGTGATCTTGTGCATGTCAGTCTATTGTGAGTAGGACAACATGGCGAACATTGTGTAGAGGATGTACCAATACCTGACATTAGTCAACGTGAATGGTTCCGTAAAGTTAATTTTGTGGTAGATCTTCGCTATTCTTATAATGCTGCAATAATGCTAATGACAGGAAGAATATAGTCCATAGAGTGACAAGATTTTACTTGCTTAGTTTGAAGTGGTGTGTATGGCATTTTATTCCTCCCCTTTTTTTATGGTCAGATGCTACAGGACACATTCTTTACTTTTATTTGCAAGTTTTCAATGGCTTTTTTATTCTATAAAAGTTTCTTATACAGCTAAATTCAGAACTGATGTCAAACATCCAACCACAAATGTAGTCTTCTTCTAGCAATGGACACTGAATTGTCGAATTTTAAGTTGTAATCCGTCATTGGGATCAGCCCAGTGTACACTTTGTGATGCTTTATTTTCATGTCCTGAATGAAAGAATGGCGGAATGTTGTTTTTATATATAAATACCAGATCATCAACAAAGGATTTATCAAAATGTACTGGTCTACACCCTGACATTGCCTTACTAAGCCATCCAAGGCTCTGTCATTTTGCCATGATTTTGTCCATTTTTTCATTTTTATCGCACTTTTAATGTCTGTGATCCAGAGTGCTGTTACTTTACGGGTAGTTTTGTTGCTTTCTTTTTTTATAGTCGAAAAGCCATTCCCTATGAATTGGATGTGAAGTTTCCATTGCTTTTAATATAACATATTATTCTTTCGGCATGTTATCATTTTCTCTTGCGAGATAACCCTGCCGTATACAAGATGGTTTTTGTGCCAACAATTAAATGTGTCTATGAAGTTTTACTTCACAGTACTTTCATCATAACATTTTACCGTTCAGTCATAAAATATTACTTTTTAGTCACAAGGAGAATGTGACTGTGACTAAAAGAGCAAATGTGTGTATGAGTGAGAGAGAGACTGTTGTAGTGTTCTCCTCTTGAAATAAATTCCATTAAGACAATGTGGAATTGAAAAGCAACTCGCAAATCTTTGCTAAAGGTTACACCTCTAGTAATTTGTGTCAGCCACGTTTACTTGGTTTTTGTTTATCCACTATAAACAGTTATTATTCTTGATTTGGAAAGCCCTATTGTTAATTAATGACCCCACTCAGATAAATAGACTGTTTGTTGTAAAGTTATGAAGCTGTATTGCTGTGATTACACTGAAAAACAATGAGTCCGCAGGTTAATAAGAGAATAATTTTAGTCACTGAAGACAGCAGCGAGATCCATTTTTTGTTTTTTACTTGTTCCAGTGCTTTATATTGCTTCTTTTGCGTGTCGGCAGGAAATTCCTTACAGCTGAAAAACAAATTTCTTGATACAGTCAAATCTCGGTACTACGCCACTTTTGCTCGGTCCTGGTAGGTGTCATAGTAGCGAGAGTGGCATAATAATGAGGGTTCGTAAAAACGGCTTTATTTTTCAAGTTACCCGTCAGTCCTATGCTCTCAAGAATCGTCGAGCGGGCCGGTGGCGCAACGGTTAGCGCTGTTAGCGCCTGTCACCAATACAGTGAAGGTTGGCTGCCCTGAGTTCATTTCTCGTCTCGGGCACGCTGTTCTTTCTCTGCACGTGGCATCTGTTTACAGGGCTGGCTGCTTGCCGTAATATAGCCATAGTTGCTGGCACGGCGTAAAACACCAACCCCCCCCCCTCAAGAATCGTCGACTGGCGTTAGCTGTCTCCTCTCATTCTCCCCCTCACCTCTTCATCCTCCACCCCTCCCAACCACATCCACACACCTGCATCCTGTCACTAGTCGACCCCCTCCCGCTCTCCCTGTCACGTGGCTGTCACCCGGCCAGCGACCACCCTCCCATCGCCAGCCTCCACCCTCCCTGTGTGCGTGCTATGTTCCATCCCACCTAACTGCGATGTCCCACACTACCATATACATGTAATAATCGAGCACTGCGCGGAATTTCACAACTTGTGTCTTTTAACAGTCACAAAAAGTGGCATAGTAGCGAGAGTAGGTGGTGGCATAGTAAATTTTTTTTTACATTGAATTTATAGTCGGGACCGAGCAAAAGTGGCATAATACCGAGAGTGGCATAGTAGCCAGATTTGACTGTATATACCAACAATAGTATTCCTACTAAGCATCGTCTGTCAAAAACGAAATAAGGCAACACTTATGGACATCACAGAAACATAAAAGTTAGAAAGGACAAAACATATCAGAAATGCATAACAATTTAACACAACGGAACCATAACAGAAAATGCATGACAATTCAATATGACAGTTCGAGACAGTAAATGCATAACAGTTGGACATAGTAGTTCGAACATGGCAGAAACAACAGTTGGACAAAACAGTTGGTTGAGTATACGAATTGGTGAAATGACAAATGAGCATAGCATAAACTGCATAACAGTTTCACATAGCAGTTAGCAACTTCACAGTTTGAAACATAACTTCGAGAAACATAACCTCTTGAAATGTGATAGCATCATGCTTTGATAAATCTCGGTATTATTTTCTCAACAGTTGTGACAAATCCTTCAACGGTCTAAACATTTAATTTTCGAAATCAGAGCGAATAATTTTGTTGCATTTAGAAGATAAAATTCTTTAAATACAGATCTGTGAATTTAAAAGGAATGCATAGCAGTAATATACAGAAACCATGAACCTGCTCAATAAAAATAAATCTCTTATTTGTAAACTTAATCAAGTCTACATTCTACTTCAACACTTCACCAGTCTCTGTAGGACAGTAGTTCTTAACCTTCTTTGAGGTAGCGAACCCACAAGTTTCATATGCACATTCACCGAACCCTTCTTTAGTGTCATTACGAATTTACATAATCAGTCGGGTATGTCTTGACCTCCGTGGCGGAGGCTCCGCCGAACCCCTAAGACCGACTCACCGAACCCCTAGGGTTCGATAGAACCCCGGTTAAGAACCACTGGTGTAGGACAATGTTTGAAGGCTTTTGTCCATTGAGCATGTTGGAGATGAAGGGTCAATACATTGTAGGGGAATGTTAGCTAGTGAGCCTTTGTCTTGGAAAAGATTGTATAAACGGTGCAATAAAATTGGGCTTCTATTTCACATAGTCATCATCAATGTCGTCCTTGTCGTCGTTGTCTCTCCAGACATGCCAGGCCATAAATTCCAGATGCGTGTATTGCAATCAAGTCAGTGTATGCATTACAAGGAGTAACATGCATCTCCAAGTAAGATCAACTAAATTTTGTCTCTTTGTCAAATTTTTAATATTTGAAATTCACGTTTTAGTACATTTTTGTTGGCTTCAAAGATTACTTTTTCAAAACTATAAGATGTAAGTATGATGTTCGACTTACATAAAATAATTCCTCCAGTTACATCGTGTCTACCTCCATTTCAGCTTTTTTCGAACTCTTTGTATTTTCCAGGTGCTTAAGATAACGTGAGCGCAATATTATTTGCAGGGTTAGAAACAGTTTATTGTCAGACACTCAACTGTCAGCTAAGAACAAATAATTCGATTCTCTTCGCGATATATTGCTTTGAATATTGAATGTACTCAATATTTGTATAAAACATTTTCAAGCTTCCAAGTCACTACTTTCATAAATATAGAATCTCAGATCATTCAGTCTGTGTCAATAGAAGCATCACTTAGTCGTGTGAGTACAACGCCGATAGAGTTGCATACTATGCCAATCCATCAAGTGGAACCTCGGTTAACGAACACAATCGTTCTGGACAGTTCGTTATCCGAAATGTTCGTTATCCAAAACAAATTTTCCCATAAGAAATAAAGGAAATAGATTTAATTGGTTCCCAGCCCCCGTTGACTCGCTAATATTTGAAAGTTACAGGCTATATTAGTATATTTTATGGGTAATTTTGTAAATGAGAACAGTTATAATGCAATATAAATGGTGTTTGATAAAGATAAAAACATTAATGAAAGCATTTAAACATCAGGAAACTTGCCGTTTTGACGGCGTGGGTGGATGGAGGTGTGGGAGGAAGGGGTGGAATTACTGCTTGCAATCCCCCTCCATGAGCACACGTGACATTATAAAATCAGGGGTGACTTCCCTTTTCTGAAGCTTTGAGGTTAAAGGAAAAAACTTGTCCAGTGTCTGCTGCTTCTGCCTTCTTTGTAAAACTCTTCGGTAATACATCACATTATCACTGAACATGTTTAGTCTTCTATTGCCTCTCACACTGTTGAGGAAAGACTTTTCTACAAACATTTGCAATTCCCTCCACTTCGCTTTGAAATGATTCTCCCAGAAGTCCTTGAGAGTTAAGTTGGTATCATTCGTTACATCGATTGCTGGCCGCTTCCTTGTCATTACCTCACTACTATTAATTGCTCTTAATCTTCTTTGGAGCCATGATTGAGGATTATCTTATTAAAATAAAGCACAACAATCACTAAATAAGAAGGATGCACACAGATAAGGAACGACCGATCGTAACTGTGTCTCGAGCGCGAATGATGACATGCTGGTCGGTCACGTGTGGTTCACGTGGCTGTTCGTTATCCGACATTTTGTTCGCTATCCGAGACAAACTTTTAACAAAATTTTTGTTCGTTATCCGAAATATTCGCTATCCGAGGCGTTCGCTAACCGAGGTTCCACTGTACTTTCATAAAATATTCAGATACATACAAAATATTTCGGTCGAAATAGCTAAATTTTGCAAGCAAACATGTGAACATATGCACAGGGTAATTATGCTGTTTTGTGATGACTGCTGTTTACCGCTCGGTCCGTTATTGCTTGTCAACTGTTTAAGTATTTCATTATGTATGGTCACAAGAGAGAGTTTTAACTTGCATCAATGTGCGGAGGCAGAGTTGTGTCCTTTCGCCAAACAGGCTCTGAGGACATCAGTGATAATTTCCTTGTATGTATTTGACTTTGGCTGCGTTTTTCGTATCTCTTCTTTTTCCCAGTGGTATCTTATCTTTTTTTCCGCATAACAGCAGTGCGACTGACTGGATGTGTTTCACATTCTCGCTTACTTCATTCTCTTCAGGAATGTTCTTTACTGCACGGATTTTAGTGAGCCTACTGATCATTTTGTGCTGATCACTGTCATGTGATCAGTCTACACTTTCACATGATCACATCTAACTCTTGGTTTCTGCAGAGTTTCCAGAATCCCTCCACCATTTCCTCAGCTCTCGGCCATCAGTATATAAGAAATTTTGTTTTAACAAGTACGGTTTCTCGGTGGAATTGCACTGTAATCCAACGGAATAACGCCTGTGAAGTGAGCACCGATGCTAAATGTCAGAAGAAAACTATCTCTGTCTTCGATGGAGGTACGTTTTACATTGTGCATGACTACTGGAACACAAGGAAAAGTCTCCCTGTCCTTCTGGAGCTCATGTTACAGTCTTGCTGTATTCTGCTAACATGGAAAATTTAATCTCTTACCTTTTAAAAAGATCATCATTGGGTTGTAGTTATTTATGACTGAAACGTAACAGCTTTATTGCTTTTGTGTTAGTTTTGGAGACATTCGGATGCAGGAAAACACTTCCAGGCATTTCCATGAAATATTGTTGCATTTCGTAAAAACCAGTTTATAAAGTTCTGGAGTCTTTCCGAAAAGAAAACCATTCAAATCCTCGAGTCTAACTGCCAACCAGCGCATCATAAACCACTGCCCGGCATCTGCGCCTGAATAATGACATTCGGAAAAGGATGGAGGGGCCAGGAATCACTTGTCACCTTCGATGGCCCCTCTTTGCGAATCTCTGGTTTCACAATGAGATTTAGCTGTCTTGTGTGATCAGCAAGCCTTTCTGCATTTTCAGTAATTTTTTTACATAATTCTGTCACGTGACTTCTCCCTCTTGTAATCTGGCCGCAGATACCAGTCTCAACTGTAATTTATTTGTTTATTTCTTCATTCCAATTGCCATGTGACCAACTCTGCTGGCCTTGCTCATCGTGTTGTCCTCAGCTTGAATGTATTATCATTGTGTTATCATAAGCCATATTCCACATTACAGTTTCCTCTGTATCATCAGCTGTTTACCATACTTGCTAAAGAGGGAGCCGCTATATTTTGCCCTGGTGAATAAAGTTGTGTCGTTTCTTCATACAGTTAAGTTGTTGTTTGCTGTTGTATGGATGAGTTCGCCTTACATTCGAAATTGTCCCTGGCATCATTTCTATGTTTAATGTGTTTCACAAAGAAGTCTTATACAGGGTGTCCAAAACGTTTCGCCCGATTTTATAAGATAAACGAATGCATGCTTTCAATAAATTTTATTGTATGATGAATGAGAACTACGAGCACAATGATAACTATGAATGAACCAAAGATGCAACAATGATCAATACGAAAGAAACAAGGATGCAACAATGATAAATGTAACTTTCCATGACGAAATACGTCGCCCCGAAAGGTGATAGGGTCAGTTTTGTGCAGTTTGACTTTTCTTTAAAAATGGATTCCTTGGTTATTAAACTATCAAGAAAATACACTCAGGTTGCCGACGATGTGACTTTAGACACAGTGTGACATTGTTATAGAGGGACGTGGAGTTAGGGACTAGCTCTTATCCACATGAGAAGCTCTCACCCTGAGCTTGTGTCTACATCTCTCCTGTGCTAGACGAGAGCTTGCCGGGGAGAGTGGCTAGCCGGTGCTGGTTGCCAATGCCCTTGTGTAGGATATAATAAACAGTGACCCCATGTCATCTGCTTATTGCTTTACTATGCTTGGCCTTCAAGAAAAGCCGTATTATGACACAGCAGAGATTCAAACATTTGCCGTTATAGACGACGAAGTTATACGCATCAACACCAGTTCGTCGCTTCCCTTCTTTCCTTATGACCTCACGACCTCACGGGACAAAGGTTATGCACTGATTCTTCTCGTAGTTCACGTTTTGCAAACGTCACAGCAAATCACAGAAAGAAGGAAAGTCAAACAGCCGCAGGTAGCTACCTACGCTTTAATTTGCAACGATCAAGATGTTGACTTTAAACAAAAAAATCGATGGACTTGTTTTTTGTTTTGTTTCCACCTGTTTGAGAGCACTGGGATGAAGTTTCAATTACCTCTGTCGGTGTGTGTGCTTATCTACTTATCTTCCTACCTGTTGTTTACAGAATGTCTTGATGAACAACACAACACTAGATTTCGGCTGTTGACAGGTAACAATGTTGAGGGTTTGTTGTAGTCTGTGCTTCTCAACATGAGTGGGTAAAAACTTTCATCAGTAATTTCTCGCACGGGAATTTCTGAGTAATACCAGAGCACAGTGTATCTACAGAAGGAATAAATAAATCTTTGATAGGAATGGAGATATCCACAAGTACAGTACCAGACTAAAGTTATTGAACTACAGCACCCGGTTTATTAGACATTTTATTTTGCAGTGACTAAAGGCAACAGGCTTACTGTGGCAAACATAGAAATAGAAGTTGGAATGTGCAGGGAGGACAGAATTACAGTACCGGGTGTTCAGAAATTTGTTGTCATTCTCATTTGCTTATATCAAATGTAATTATCTTTCTAACTTTAAGATGCTTCTTTCGTCCTTTTCTTTGTGTAACGATCTAAAGCTTCTTGTCAGATACACAAACATCATAAAGATCAAGTTGACTGGCTTGGTTACATGCAGCCAGGGATAGTTAAGGGTACTCACTGCAGCAGAATCAGCAGTTTGGGAGATCCTTTATGGCTGAGTTAGTAAATGCCACATGACTATGTCAGCTGGCCAGAAGTATACAATTCTTTACAAATATCATACAAGCAGTTAAAAGCTGTGGAAGATCTCTATGACCCTTCTCACAAAATACTGAAGGAGGTCTTAATGACGAATTTCCACCCGGTGACAAGAACGACACGTACTTTATTGACAAGAGTCTCAAAGATGAAAGCCAAGTAACTTTAGAGGAATTTCTTCAAGTTGCTAAATTAGTGAACGCCAGTCACGATCACCCAGCCTCCAACAGATGGGTTCAGTTGCTGTGCACATTGCTGAAGTCACAGTTATTTTGCCTTGATCCACGTTCCCTGCACGAGCTGTCAAGTAAAGGTGTTTACTTGCTCCTCATGCAAAGTTAATGCATTGTTCAAATCACCTTCAGTGTTGTCTTCTGATTGTATTTTCTGCAGCTGAGATATGAATTTGAGACCTAAGAAGGCAAGGGAAAGCCAGGCAAAATCCAAGAATGTCATCAGAGCATGAAAGCAAGTGTAAGTGAATAATACATTTCTGCAACCCCACAAAACTTTCAGGACCATGTGCAATATTTCCTGTCCAGATCTTCGTATCTGCCTATATGGTATTTTATTGATTATTCATTACGAATGTTATTGATTGTTCATGGTGAGTTACAGTCTGTGATAAAGTCTGATGAAATTCATTAACACAAAAAATAAACATCTTAATGATAGTACCTATTTCAAGAGTGACAATGATGCAGTTCATAGTTTTCTTTTCGGGAAAAGGAATTGCTGCTGAATAAATGCATCCATTATCATTATTTTGTTGTACAGATGGCCATATTGCCTAACATCTCGTAAAGAAGCTAAATGCAAACATCACTCAGCTTTAAGTTTTTGGTAATTTGCTGAAAGATCAGGGCACCAGCGTTTCTATGGCCCAACTCTCAGACCCAGGCTCACTTGTGAATCCCTTCACACCACAGGGTTTGAACAAGTGAGGACAGCCAGCTGTGTGGTGGAATGCATTCAAGCACATGAAGAAGCAGGCATCCTCGAGGACGTCAGCCCATTTCAGACACCTGCTGGACTTCAGCTTAATCTTGGAGACCTCCACTAGGAGCTCGTGGTCTGAAGCAACATCTGCACCTCTCCTCACATTTTGAAGACTCCTTCTCCGCTTTCGAGCAACTGTTATATGGTCAATCTGGTTTTCTGTCTGGCCATCAGGGGACGTCCAAGTTATCTTGTGTATATTTTTGTGTGGGAACACAGTGCCACCTATGACGATTTCATTGAAATCACAGAAGTCTGTGAAGAGCTCCAGGTAGAGACACCATGTCTTCCCATGATGAGTTCCCGGTTGGTGTTATTATCTCCCACTTTGGCATTTAGGTCTCCCATGATGATCTTCAGATCTCTTCTTGGTATGCAGTTAAGCAGACTGCAGGGAGCTGTACAAGTCTTCTTTCTTCTTCATCTGCTGCATTGGTGTATAGCACTGGATGATGGTGATCTTCCTTCCTTCCCTAACATGAGACTGGTTCCCAGGCCATCAGTGCCTTTATTGCCTCTGTAGACATCATACCCTGGGTATGATCGTGGTCCAGGTCTTTGTGGCCAGAGTAAATAATGGTTTCTCCTGATGTTAGTCAGTCTGGTCTGGCCACTTCCATTGCATATCAGTGCATTTATTAACTTAAAAAAATAAAAATTTTAAATAACACTTGCCAGAGGAATTAGAAATGTACTTTATTCAGCACTAAATGATATGTACAGATCAAGTATTTCCTGTATTTATTGGCTGCAACATTAACCCATTTTGCTAAAAAAAATTAAATGTACTTGGGAAATATCTACTTTTATCCCATCTGTCTTTATCAAAACAATATTATTCTAAAGGTTGTTAATGTTTCATGTGTTTATTCCATTCCTGTAGCTCTATATAAAAAAAGTATAAACTGGTGATAAAATAACTGAAGACTAAAATTCATTTACACGAGTTGTACTACTTTTCCAAGGAAGATGGACTTCATTGCATTGATGAGAATCAATAGGTAACCCTGTGTTGATGATAACACCATGGGACTGTCTCAGAAAGACCCCCCAGGAAAGGTAACAGTAGCAGAGGATGGCTAATATTTCAGTTTAATTGCAAACTGCAAACAGAAAACATGTTAAAAACAAGTTGTACATTGCATTTAGGATTGCAGTCTTCACTCTTAGGACACTGTTATTTAGGCTCTGTAAGATATCAACACAACACAAAAAAAACATTGTCATGTTAGGGTGAGACAATGAACCATGTCACTACCAAAGAACAAGTTGCAATTGGAATACAGAATGAATAGACATTACAACAGTCTAACAAATATACACAGGTGTCTTTAATCTCTTCACACATTCATGTTAGCACATGTCATCATCTAAACTACAAATGATGAGCAGTAGTAATTATTTCATCACAGTCTTTCAGAGCTAAAACTCATCATGAACATTAGCAGCAAAATTCATGACCTTGCTGGATATAAAAATATCCTTATGGCGTAGGATCTCTTCCATTGACAGCATACCATCATGGTTATCATCGATGAATGACATTATATTTTTGGCCTCCATGAATGCTTGAACAGGATTTCGAGGATCAAGGTATTTCTGACCAAAAAGAAATATAAATGGGTAAATTAAAAGTGATGACAGATTACAATCACCTTCCATTTCTGCAAGCAATAGTCTGTGTCAAAATGTTATAAGACATATGCTCACCAAAAACATTCGTAGATAAAATATTATAAATATATGATTCTTCATCTCTTGTACTCTTTTTGTTTACTACTTTGCATTTGACTATGTACTACTATACAATTTAGTTCTCAGTTCTCTATATTATCTTATAGGCTATATGTATTCCTTGATAAGTAATGTACTAATTATATTTACTACTATGCATTAACACAATTTTACAGCCCTATGCTCCACTGGGGGTGATTAGGATCAAGAAGAAGATTAACACAGTTTAGTTCTACATAGTATCTTATACGTTATGTATTCCTTGATATCTAATGTCTTACTTTAAACTTCATTACCTGTGTAAATATTAACCTGTGGCTCAGTGGCGGAACCTGCCTTGTATCATAGCATGTTATGTAACTGGTTATTGCTAGTCAGATATTGTTTTGTGTCATAGCATGTTAATACTAACTCTGCTGGTCGATGAGAAAGAAGAAGGATTGGGTGTAATACTAACAACCCTATCAAGTAAAATCCTTTATGCTATAGAAACGACAGAGAAATAACTTCATCTGGTTTCTAACCAGATGGAGGTTCCTAGCCAGATTTTTTTTTGCCCCATATGCCAGATGGCACAGAGAGGATTGATTGATTTTTGATATCAATACTAGTTATTGTTAGTTGTTGCATCATAGCATGCTAACACTAGTTATTGCTAGTTGTGTCATTGTTACGTTTGGAACGAAAAAAAAATGATGAAGCAATACAGGGGAGAGGAAAGATTTGGTTGACGATTCTATTCCCTATCTCCCGTCCGTCTGTAACTTGACTCGTTGACGTCCGGAATCTGCGTTGTCCATCTCTCCAGTAACAGAGTTACTCCAGTCCCAACGTGTGAACAGGAAAACCCTTTATTAACACTTTGTACATCAGTCCACCCTGTAATATACACTCTGGCAAAAACCTCGACGACTCCTGCCGGTAACTAACGACAGCGACACACGCTGTTGCTTCCACTAGTAACACACGCTATGTTGTGGCGATACTTCAGCCGCACGACGCCGACATCATCATCAGCTGGCAGCCACACAGACCTACTGCAGCTTAGCACTTCGAACTCTTGAATGCTTAACTCTCGAATACTCAACGACCAACTGTTCAACTGTCGCTGATATCAACAGTACATCACAGTTGAACACAAAATTATCGAGCATCCGCTCGCCTGTTCCATAGAATCCTCTAGATCAGTGGTTCTCAAAGTTTTTCGGACCGCGGACCACTTTACTTAAGTAAAAACTATGGCGGACCACCAAGGCCTAAAAATCTGTCTGTACTATGAATTTCAAATTTAAATTGCAGCATTTGTTTCATTACAATTCGAAACTAAAAGTACTTTTGTGACAGCAGCACAGTATGTAATAAGTTGACATAAACTACGTATACCTCGTTCTTTGTAATTAAAATGTTAATACGAGGAATGCATGACTTAAACATCACTTTGCTGACACATGACCACACTTTGAGAAGCACTGCTGTAGATGCCAAAACAAAAATAAAATGACGCAACGAGTCTGACGTCAATACCGCAAATCAGCCAAGGTCACATGTCTTCGTCGGCGGCCTCACACAGACAAAAACATTTCATTTCGTAACAGTCATAGCATGTTAATACTACTAATTGTTAGTCAGGTATTTTTGTGTCATAGTATGTTAATACTGATTATTATTATTATTATTATTATTATTATTATTATTATTATTATTATAATAATAAGTATCTCAGCCAAAGGTGGACTCACTGCGCTAAACAAGATAAAAAAAAAAATGGCAACAAAGATGTAGAACAAGTTAACTGTAGAACAAGATGTCACTACTGACTGCTGTGTCCACTAACAGCACCGGCCTCCCAGTCCACCCCTAGTTTGCTGGTCACTCCTGACTGCTGTGTCCACTAGCAGTACCAGCCCAGTGGCGTAGGAAGATGTTCGGCGTTGGGGGGGCCAACTCCCTGCTGACAGTGAACGGCGTTCGCACTCGCACATTTCGTAAAAAAGGATGGGGGGGGGGGGTACTGCACGCACGCACGATCTGATCGTCTGAGTGTTAGAGCCTCCACTTGCCTCAGGGCCCGCTTTTGTGACGGTGATGACCGTCTCCTCTCTACGTTCCCCTACCTTTCTTCAGTTCTTTGCTCTTTGTGAGGAATTACGTCTCAAATATTGGGGGGGGGGGGGCAAAAGGATATTCCTGCCCCCCTGTATTTTCCTTGGGGGGGCGCCACTGCAGCCTTACAGTCCACCCCTAGCCTGGTGGTCACTCCTGACTGCTGTGTCGACTAACAGTACCCGCCTTACAGTCCACCCCTAGCCTGGTGGTCACTACTGGCTGCTGTGTCCACTAACAGTACCCGCCTTACAGTCCACCCCTAGCCTGGTGGTCACTACTGGCTGCTGTGTCCACTAACAGTACCCGCCTTACAGTCCACCATTAGTTTGCTGGTCACTCCTGGTTCCTGTACAAAACACGGCACCTTGCCCAGGCGGTCTCTCACCTTTCACAACCACTTGCTCCTCTCAGCGTCCCAGCAAGATGCCCCGAGGGATGCTACACTGTGGGGTTCGCTACATTGTCTCCCAGGGGCGGGAACTAATGGCCAGCGCCCACAACACCCACGTGACGCTACAGCGCGTAAAGGCTTTTTGCGCCAAAACTGCGGACAGGGTTGGGAGGGGTCATGAACAGTGAACCCCCATTGCTACAACAAGCAGCAAGCTCAGTATCAAGCAGACGAAGGGGGACGTAGCACGGGCATGACGTCAGGCGTTTCTACAGTCAACCAAAAAAGGCCTTGGCCTTCCCCCCCCACACCCCCGACCCCTGTGAACCAGGTAAAAATAGCCTGAAATATAAAGTCAAACGCCGTCTGCTGTAAGCGGCTTTTCTTTTACCTGTGTATCCCCAGCCCTTAGAGAAAAGATGGCACAGAAACATGCATGACACACAACACTTACAAGATATTGTTTTCTATCATAGCATGTTAATACTTGTTATTGTTCATCAGATATTGTTTTATCATAGCATGTTAATACTAGCTATTGTTAGTTATTATGTCATAGCATGCTAATATTATTGTTATTGGTTTTAATGTAATTTATTCTTCGTCTGCACAAAGAATGTGATCTGTTTTAGTTGGATTGTTGCATGATAAAATTTCTCTCTTGTTATTATCATTATGTATACCCAGCAAAGTCTTCAAAGAAATTCATTAAATACCCTAAAAACACAAACACCAAATACCACCAAAAAACACATTAAACAGGAAACACCTCCAAAACATTAAACATCAAATACCACAAAAAACACATATTCAACTCCAAATATCCCAAAACAACAAAAATTCCAAAAACCCCAAAACATGATAAACACCAAATATTTCATAATACCACAAAAAACATAAATCATCCAAACCCCCAGAAAACACAATAAACACCAAATACAGCTAAAATACATTAAATAATTTGCGAAACATTTCTTCTTACCTTCAGCTCATCTTTTACAACTTTGCCATCATGGTCAAGATCCATTGACTTGCGAAATTCCTCACGACGCTCCTTCTGCCAGTTTCGATCCATTGCTTGAAATTCTTCTCCTTCAACTTCACCAGGAGGCAGTGCTGTGAACTCATCTTCTGTTATTACTCCATCACCATTTGCATCTACACAGAACAGAATTATCAGCTCCACCCATTTCATCAATAACTCGTTACAACCACTACAAGAACCTCTGTGCTTTGGCATTAACTGCACAGCCAGTGCAAAAATATCTTTGGATGGAAAAAGGGGAATGCTACGACACTTTAAGACAGCTAAAGGTTTTCTTTTAATGGATATTTTTCTGTCAGAAAGCAGTGTTTATGCCTGGCACTCATGATGCAGGATTTGAACTGAAAGGGGTTAATGCAGCAAACCCATATAGTATTAGCCTGCAAACTTTTGTTTAGCCTTGCTATGCTATGGATTTCTATGAGCCACTTGTTTTCAGTTTATATAGGCACAATCTATTTTATACAAAGTTTACTATTACATTGATTCTCTGTGAGCAACTAATTTCCAGTTTATATTTACATAGCCTATTTTATACTAGCTACACTACTACATTCTCTGTGAGCTACTGGTTTCCAGTTTATATGTGAATAGGATATTTTTTACAAGCTATACTATTACACTGATTCTCTGTGAGCTACTGGTTTCCAGTTTATATGCACATAGAATATTTTATACAAGATATACTACAGTCAGACCTCGCTAAGTCGACCTTCCCTAAGTTGAAAACCTCCGTTATGTCAACTTACTTGTTATAGTCCCCGGCCAAATTCCCATAAGATCAATGTATTTAAGATCTCAACTCGAAGACTTTTCATTTCCCAACCTATGTTAGTTGAATTTTCTAAGGCCTTTGGGTTTTTTATTCTGAGGCTACATTTGAGAACATATGTTCTGGAAAACCAAGAAAACAGACTCAAATTCTTAGCTTAATGAATTCCACAGTGGATTAAGCAACTCTCTGTGAGTAGGACGTCTATTCTGAGACCAAACATGATCTGGACAAAAAAAAAGAGGGAGTGGCTTGAAGAAGGGGAACTACTTCGCGACCTTTCAGGGCTCTGATTCTGAGTTGTAACCAACCAGGTGGCATCTGGCATTTCCATATTGTCAAAAGAAAGACGTTTTTAACCCATTTTCCATTCACCTTTGTCAGTCTCTTATCAGGAAGAGTGGTTTTCCATAGTCTCCCATACTGTATGTACCATGAAAATGGCAAGTGGTAAGCACAAGCTCAAAATATTGTCAATCGAGGAAAAAGTTACAGTGATCAGAGCCATTGAAAAGGATAACAAGAAGAAAGTGAAAATTGCAAATGCAATGGCAAGCAGACGGCAGCCTGTTCCTATGTCAACAAGAAACGAGGCAGGCTTTTGACATACTACCCAGATTTTTGGAATCTACACCGGATCTTGAGGAAAATGTGTTTCTGTCCATTGACAACATTCAGGAGATCGTCAAGAGAGATGTATCAACACATCAACGCCAAACGAAGTTAACAGACTTTTTTCTCTCAAGGAAGATGTTTCATTGCACTGTTTGACAGTAATACTGTAGATTACTGTGGATACATGCACTGGTATGTAGACTACATGTACACATATAAAACAACAATATAATAAACATAATAACTAAGCTGGGAAAACATTGTCCTTGATTAACCCACACCTATTACGCTGTTTTCCCTAACTCAAATTTTTTGTGTTCAACTTAGCTAGGTATTACTGTATTACACTGATTTTCTGTGAGCTACTGGTTTCTAATTTATATGCATATGGTGCATTTTATACTAGCTCAGTGGAGTAGAAACCAGGGGGAAGGGGAGGGTTGGGGTTAGTGTCCCCTTAAAAAAAGATACTGAAGAGGCAAGAATGTAAAAGACACCATCAGCATGGACTTTGCTCCAACAAAAGTGTCTTCCTACGCCACTGTAGCTATGCTGTTGCACTACTTCTCTGTGAGCTTCAAGTTTCCAGTTTATATGTACATAGCCTATTTTATAATAGCTTTACTCTGTTACTGCTTTCTATATGAACTTGCCCATGAAAATCATCTTGAGAAATGGAGTTTCCTGTATCTGCAGACTTGGATGCCAGATGAATCCTTTAACCTTCTCAATAAACAGTCCGTCAGTAAACAACTGTCCCATGGTCAAAGGGCATCGCTATAAGTCTTTATATAGTCTGCATGCACAGTAACCACAGCCAATAAACAATGGATACCTTGCACCTGACTTTCAAAAAAGCACTGGGTTTTATGGTAGTTTGGGGGGTAATACGACAAGTCAGTGAAAAAAAATGTTACCTCTTCAACTCTCAATGCCTCTCTCCTATGTAAAATATGCTTTACATTATTGTGTGTAATGATAACACAATGTACAAGGGTACCATCCTCTCGATCCTTCTATCATCCCCATGTTGCAGCACACATGTCCATGACAGTGACCTTAAACGCACACTCATCCAAGACTCTGACTTGTGCTTACCAATGCCACTCATAATGCTTATGACCATGTTGTTGAGTGTCTTATCACTCTGTTCAGGATGTCGGAAAGACATAAATTCCTCTCGTGTTAACTCATTGTCGAGAGGATCAGTATCAGCATCTGACCAGCGGAACTTGTACCGAATCAGTTCTTCTTTAGCTGCAAGATGAAGAAGAGCAGGTGGTGTTAAAAATCATGTTGAACAAATGTAAACAGTTTTTAATTTCAATATTACTGTTTCCCAAGTTTCATTTAAGGTGTGTGAGTCACAATTCTTGCTCTGTTAACCTTGAAGTAAGCCTTGACAAATCAAAATTGTGCCCATACAAATATGTACAATCAGAATGATGATTTATATATAGTACTTTTCCATGATTTGCTCAGAGGACTTTACAGAAATGATAAACAGACTGAATCACCCACAACCATGCACCATATCTGCATTTAACAGATATGCTCACTTCTACAACAGACACCAGCTCATATACAAAGTAAATTAAAGACACCTTATGCACATTTAGGGTCACGACAGGATCACAGGGAAGTCATCATTCTGGAAAAAATGTCTTAAGTTTGGACTTAAAGGTGGTAATAGAATCAGAGCGATGAAGGTTGATGGGTAATTTATTCCAAGCTGATGGGGCTTGGTAGGAGAAAGACCTCTGTCCATACATCTTGTCTTAGCTAGTGAGACTCAAAGAAGCCTGGTGTTAGAAGACGAGCAAAGAAGTTGTGTGGGCATAAAGATGGGGGTGAGTTTGGAGAGGTAGCGAGGATCAGTGACAGAAACAGTAGAGTATGTCAAAGTGGAAAGTTTGTAGGCAGTAGCATGATCTGGGATTGGTGACCAGTGAAGAAAGAAAATAATGGGTGATATATGTTCATATCTAGATGGTCTACAGATGAGGCGAGGAGCAGTCTATCGATCCTTGTCAAGAAGATACTGGAAATGTTAGCCAAAAGAGAATTACAATAGTCAGTTCTCGACTGCACAAAGGCACAGATTTAAGTTTTAGTTGCATCAGTGATGAGATAATGATGAATGGTACTGATGCCAGGAAGTTCAAGGTAAGCAGTTCTGCAGACATGAGAAATATGCTGAATAAAAGTTGAAGTCAGACTGAGAATGACACCCAAGCTGTGAACAGAGATGGAGAAAGGAATAGCTGAGCTGTTATAGACAGATACTGAGGGAGAGAAGGATGACTCAGAAATTTCTTTGGACAAGTCAGTAGCAGTTAGTGATTAACTATCATAATTAACAGCTCTCAATGGCTCTCAATAAGTGTTTTGTAATTAAGAGCTATCGATGATTTTAAGAACTTGCAGAATGTACATAGACAGTTGTATACTGTTGTTACTAGTAAATATGTTGTTTCACTGTTATAGCAGCCAAAAAAGAAAATTGACCTATCTTAAAAATACTTATTATTTATAATAATATTATGGTATATTTTAAATATTATAAGCTTACAATCTGGATCGAGCACAATCTGGTCATAATCCACAACATGCTGCTCAGCTTGCTGCTTTTCAAAGCCTTTGGCTAGTAGGAAATGGACATAGTATTCCTTCCAGTGAACCTTTCCTTTAAACATAATGATGAAAAATTACTGATTATAGGCATTTGAAATGGGAATGCTACTAATAGTAATAAGTTTGGGAGGTCAGGGTTAGGATTAGTAACAGATACAGGTTTTGGGTTAGGGTTAGAGAAACACGTCATCTAATATTCTTTCCACCAAACCTTTCCTTCAAACATAATAATGACACTGATAACAGTTTATGGCACTCAGAAATCCAAATCCTTGTCACTCACTTTCTAACTTGCATGTTGCTTCCTACCACACACACACCTATGCACATTCATGCACATTCCATGATATAGCAATGTCTTGCCAACTAAATATCAGCACTATTGCAACATGCATCACCTTGGGTGTGTTCCTCCAGTGTGTAATGCCACAAAGATGAATGCATCCATATTTTGACACACACACTCACACACATGCGCATTCCACGATATACCAATGCCTTGTCAACTGAATATCACCACTACACCTAGGCCCTAGGGTGTGTTCCTCCAGTGTACAGTGCCAAAAGGATGAATGGAAGTGGCACCTACTGCAAGCACTGACTGCACTGAGATTTTGACGTGTGTGTGTGTGTGTGCATACACACGTCTGTCAAAGTTAACAGCACAAAATAATCCTAATGAGTACATAGGTGGTTCATGATTTTAACATCCTATTCTGTCTTAACCAATAGACATTTAGTAAGTGGGCATTTTTTGCTTGAACAAAATGCATTGAACTTTTAATGCAACACTGGGGAAGGAGAAACCCATATTTCTGGTTGCTAAAATCTAGTATGTAGGCAGTGAATGTAGTATTTTTTCCCCCATGAACCTTTCCTTCAAATCTCCCCTTAAAATCTAGTAGTTTTATAAGAAGTGGTAGTGTGTTACTACAACAGAAATATTCAGCTATGGCTCTTCTTTCTGGGTGAGGTTTAGAACTTTTTGAACAACCCTTGTACATTCAGTTATCAATTTCAGCAGGAGGAAAAAAAAGCTATCAACAACCTGTAATTTGCTGATGACATTGATCTACTTAATACAACTGTGGTCTCCAAAACCTGACAATCTTGCAATCATCACAGATGCAAATGCATTATGAATTGTATAAGGTCAGAGAAAAGCAAAGATGTGGTACAGAGATCAATTGACACTTTTACTATCATTGGAACAATCTGAGGTTAAGCCTTTCACTGCAGATGCTTTGGATCGACCCTCAACAAAATATGGCAGTGTTACTAAAACATGTGTTTCTGACCATCTGCATTAGTGAACTGTAGAACTAATGAGATGATAGACATTTCATTATCACATACTAAATCTCAAATATGAATAGAAGCCATCCTCTCGACCCAAAAAAAAAAATTGCTGAAGTTGCCCCCAAATCACAAAGAGCTGATTTTCTATGCATATACACTAACATATTTGCCAGATGAATACAGACAAATTACAGTTAGTCTCTATCTGTACATTTATACAAACCAATAGTTTGCCTGGTAAACAATAGCTTTTTGTTTACGTTTGCTCACCATTGCCATCAGGGTCAAGATGCTTAAAAATCTCCTCATTTTCCTCCATAGCCTCAGCAAAATGTTCTTCCATCTTCTTCAAAACCCATGCTTCAAGTTCAGTTACACTTAGCAGGCTATCCTGATCAGTGTCCACCCTATTTACAATCCATATGTCAGTATCAAACTTTGTAAGACACAACACAATAGGAGACACTCTAGCAAATATAATATTCATCAGTCTGTGCTGCTCCATAGCCACACTAGAATTTAGAAAAGCAATGCATCAAATAACAAATAGGATATACAACTATAATAGCACTTTCTCTATCTCCCCAATTAAAAAGTTAAAAGAAGTGGATTGCAAATGATGCCAATCACAATCTCTGACATTTTTTTTTTTAAAGTAGAGAAAGAGTTGCACATAACATTATTCACAATCACATTTATAACACATCCAGCATAAAAAAGACATCTAAAGCATCCCACTTCTCTAGTTTCAAGCATATGCATTCCCTTAGCCCTTCCAAAATATTTCACACCTTTTCTCATTCCTGAAAATATGAAAAAAGATTACGTTTTTCAGTCTACAATTGTTTAATATCTGTCCCTAACCCTACACATGAAAGAGAAAGGACATCTAAAATAACACACAACATAGTCACCCATCATCCCTTACAATATAAAAAACGAACACGTTTTTCAGTCCCCAAATGTTTGATTCTTTGTCAGATCTACACATAAAAGAGAAAGGACATCTAAAATGACAAAATAGTCCACTCCAAGAGTAAAAAGCTGACAAGACAAACAGCATACATAAAAAAAAACCATACTCCACATGAAGAAGAAAGCCTCAACATGGCAAACAGCTTACATGAACAAAATGGCATGCACACATTATTAGCAGAGGTAAAGAAACATACTTGTACACAATGTCCTTGAGTTTGGATTCTGCTTCTTCATAATGGTTATTTTCAAACTCCTCATGGTTGCCAAGAAACATCTCACGGTGATAGTCTTTATTTATATGCCCATCTTGCTCCATTTTCACTGCATCCATATGATCGACTGGTCGCAATTTATCTACATCCAGTTTTTTTACACCATCTGGAATCTTCACAAACTTCACAGCTGCATCACCTTCCTTACCTAGTTTGGCTACATCACCATCATCAACAGCATCTTTTACCAAGCTTTTCAGACCAAGGTCTATACCTGGATTTTTGTTTTTCACTATATTGTCCTTATTACTATTTACTAGAAGTTCTTCCACTGCATGTTTGTTTATCACCTGGATTTTATCTTTTACTTCATGCCCTGCCATTGGTTCTTTAATGACCTGGGAATTTGAATGCGGTTTTTGGACGGCATCTACTAATTGTATTCCCCTTCCATTCACTTCTTGGTTTTCATCACTTTTCTTGACAGTTGATCCAGCGTATGGTGGTGCAGGTTTTCCCAGCACATAATGCAGCATACAAAAAAGTAGTAGCACAAGCATCTCAAGCTGCATGTTTGTCTCCCAATTGTTTTCCTAAGATGACCGAAACAAAGGGAAAAAACATACAACACGAGAATTTATTGTAGTCTTCTTTTCATCGCTCCCATTGATTAAATTTCATTACCTTCCGTTTGATTGTGTCTGCAGTTACCACACACACAACCTATATTTGTTACCTTCCTTTATCGCTCTAGGCCTGAACCTTATTAACGGTAATTGTAATTAATGTCATGATACTCAAGTAACGTCAGTAGTCTAACATTTCGTTATCGCTACTAAAATCACGTGTCATTCAGTAATCTGCTTCTTAAAGCCAGACTGTCCTTCTGTCACTCGTAATAATATCTCAGCCACAAGGCGGATTCCTGCAGTTGCGTTATCTCCCTTGAAGTAAACACGAGTTGTGTTGACGTCACTTCCGCTGTTTACAAACCGCCGATTTGGCAAGACAGAATCTCCTACTAGACTGCAGCTCCCAGAGAGGTATGCGTCTTGTTGTAAGGACAGAACCCAACTCTCACCGAGAACCGATGGTCTGTGCATACTACAAAATTAAATTTAACAGTTGAGAAACACATGAAACTTTTAGTTCGCAGGCATATCTCATATAAGTGCTTGGGCATGCCATTAGAAACATTCCCAGCCAGTGGCTTTGTCATTCTCTTTGCAAACCTGTAAGTCTCTGGTACTCTTGGAGGAATGAAGAATTTTCCCTACCCACTTAATCGTCTCAGCAGACTGTATTTTTTGTTGTTGTTGTTGTTGCTCTCAATATTTGCTTTATTCTTTTACGATTTCGCAAGTTAGCTTTGGGGAGGATTTGTTTTTAACAAAGCTTCCAGGGACATGGGATTGTACATTCATCATCAAAGTGTTCATCTCACACACCACGGATGTGACAAGTTTGTTCTCACATCTAAGCTGCATTAAATAATAGTTGAGCACTAGCTGAAGTGGCTAATACCGCGGTTCTCAAACGGGCGCGACGTGCTTACAAGTGGGGCGCGAAGGTGGTCATTTTTTAAAAGTTTCTTATACCAGTATTAGTGAAATGAGCTTACATAGCTGGCTAAGGGGGGCGCGCGGACATACCTTTGTTCGTCAGGGGGGTGTCACAAGTAAAAGGTTGAGAACCTCTGGGGTAATAGCAGGTTGCCTTCGGTGTAAAATGGTGAAAGAAAGTATTGTCTAGTCCTTAGCAATGTGATGAAAATATTACTCAGAAATTCAAGCATTTTATATGTTTTGCATTATTTTCCACACAGTGAAACAACTAGTATAGAAACCATTTTTTTTCTAAGCTAAATATTTCTTTAAGGCTATCATATTTATCATATTACTATCATATTTCTTTTAAAACTTTTTGTACTAAAGTTGGTATTTTAAATTGTAATATGATATAGTTGACTTAATTATTCACATCCCTTAAAAATATGCTTAAGCTATAGGGAATAAATAAATTCTGTTAGTAGTGTTGATGACACAGGACCTCAGATTTTTTTTTTTTTTACAGAGACAAAGCATTTCTGCAGCATTTAGTTAAAGGCTAATGGGTACAAAATGGAAGGACATAAGTGCAGATTTAGTCTGCAGCCTCTTAGACATGGAAATTTTATTGCAGATATATATTTATAAAGCACTTTATTTTTACATATTCCACTCCTGCTTTCTGCTGTTCTGTAGAGACCTCTATGGAAAATCTTTCTACTGCTGCTTCCATCTTGGCCTCTCCAAAAAATCAAATCAAATAAAACTTTATTGTCTGTCTGAGGATGTCTAAGACAGAAATTTTTCTTTTGCTCACAAACCCAACCACATATACAAACAGTATACGAGTGTATATATATATACACAACATAATGGGCTGACATACAAGACATTCAACACACACGCACACCGACACCTCATACATGTAAACCTAAGGAGGATGCCAGGTAATATTGTAGACTTATGAGTCCTTGTGCCTTTTATTTATAATGGTAATAGCTGCTGGCATGAAGGACCTCTGGTAGGCAGTTTTTCGCACATGTAGCACTTTGTAGTGCCTGCCTGAGGGCAACAGCTGAAAATTTGGGATGGAGATAGTTTGGGTTTTTTTTTTCAGTTAGAAGTGATATTTTAATCATCTTTGTGACTGCATGAAGGTATAAGTCAGAAAGTGGCAGCTGTGGTGTACCAATAATTCTATTTGCCTGGTGGATGACTCTGGTCAGCCTTGCCTTGTCTTTGAGGAGGAGGTGACCATACCAGGCAGCGATGTTAATGTGAGAATGTTGTCAACAAGAGACCTGTAAACAGTCTCCATCAGCCCAGAGCTGACGCTGAAGCTGTGGAATTTCCTCCAAAGGTGTAGTGTTTGCTGGGCCTGTCTGTACACTTGGTTCACGTGATCACTAAAGGAGAGCATTCCGTCTATCACTGTACCAAGGTACTTAAAACTGGCAGTCCTCTGTACCTGCTGTCCTTTAATTTGGATTGTTAGGGAGACCGAGGTAGTAGCATCTCTTGCACTGTGTGCTCTCCCAAAGGTCATCTCCCCGTTTTCTGAACATTCAGCTCCAGAAAGCTGTGGTCAAACCAGTCCTCCAGTTCCCACACAGGCTAGAGACTGCTTGCCTTTGAGGCAGGTGATAAGGGTCATGTCGTCTGTAAGCTTAACTGGGTTGAGAATAGCTTTGCCAAGACCATCCAGAGGAGACCTTAAGCTGCACACCCCAGACTTTCTAAACAATGGTTCAACCATTTTCACTGTTTTTTTTTAAATCCAAGCGAAGAAGTAACAGACAATAATACTATAGCTCACTATAATAATATAGCAGAGGATACCAATAGCAATACAAAGGAAAATGATGAAGCACTAAAGAGTGTTATCTCAAAAGAAGAAATAGTAATTGTTTTGAGATCCTTAAACAACAAAAACACAGCTGGGCCAGATGGCTTAATTGGAGAACTATAAATATGCCTTGGATTATGTCCTGCCTTTTCTCACCACATACTTTAACTACCTGTTTGACAACAGCCTATTTCCTGACCAGTGAACTGAATCAATAATACAACCATTACACAAAAAAAGGTGATCCCAGTAAACCAGAAAATTATCGAGGCATTTCTCTGCTAAATGTCTGTAGCAAACTATTTAGTGCTATTCTGAATAAGAGAATTACATATTGGATGGAGGACAATGAAATAATCGGGAAGAACAAGCAGGGTTCATGAAAGGGTACAGTACCATAGACCAAGCTTTTGTTCTCATTGCATTAATTCAGAAACAGTTAACCATAAAAAATTGTATGTTGCTTTCATAGAGTTTCGTCAAGTGTTTGATATGGTTTCAAGAAACAAGCTATGGAATGTACTTTAAAAAAATGGGTTAAAAGGAAAAATGTTTTTAGCAATTCAAAGAACTATGACATATGGGGAATGTGGTAGATTCCCTTTCTCTGTTAATGCATCAGTGCGGTGTGTTGGATATTGGCTCAGCCTGCTAAGAATGCCACAAACTAGACTCCAGAAAAAGCTTATTTAATGTTAACATTACTGCATGAGCAAAACAAGAAAACATGGCTACACTTTATTATGATATTTTGTATAAATATGGTTTTGGCATGGTGTGGGAAAGTCAAGGTACCGGAGATGATAAACTCTTTTTACAAACAGAGACTGATAGACTGTCACCATCAACAGTGGCACGATGCTATTCAAAGCAGTTCAAGATATTTCCCTTATAACACATTCTAGATTCATATTGTTTTAAGTAACTACCTTGTCTTGTTGAAATAGAAGCATAAGAGATACCTTCATAAAATTTAGAATGGGTATAACTGTACTCAAATGCCATCAACAGCGTTATAGCTCAACTCATTCAGAATGCTTGAACTGTCCCTTTTGTCCTGACACAGTTGAAACTGAACAGCACTTTCTCCTTGCATGGCCTAAATATATGGACCTTCGTAAACTTTTCATCCCTAAAAAATATTCTAAGCACCCTTCCCTTTTCCGTTTCACACTTTTGATGTCAGATAATAGAATGCGAACTACGCCTTGCCTCTTTTGCTTATAATGCATTGGAAATAAGAAAAGTCGTGACATAGACGAAAGCATATTATACCCAGGAATGCCATAGAGGTATGTTAATGTTAGTTGGTTATATGTTGTAACCAATATTGATTTGATTAATATTAATTTGTACATGCATATTTAAAAGACTGTATGGTGTAAATGACTTAATGCATATCTTTACTTGTACCTGGACATGTGCTTACCCACAATTATATAACTATTGATATATATACACTTAATGGTTATGCTCCCCCTTGAAATGGGCCGAAGGCCTACTCAATAAACTAACCCTGATTCTGTACCTAAGAGAACTTGTGATCTAAGTTTTCTAGATCAATATATTTAACAGCCACCTGCAGTCCTGTTGGTGAGTGCTGAGCTAAATGCACTGTGGTTGTATCTTTGTGACTTTTGTCTGTTTTTGTATAACTGAATAGACACAGGTCACATTGTCAAACTACATGATGACCACTTCTGATGATGATGACTCACTGATGTTGAGAGTGACTTTCACCTTGTTTTCTTTCATTGATGGGAAGGTGATGTTGTAAGCCTTTTGCTGGTGAAGAATTAGCTGAGATTTGAAACAAGCATGGTGGTTTGTTACTTATTTGTCTGACATAACTTTTGTCTGTCTTTAGCCTCTTGTCACTCTTTAATCTTGACCAGCTGCTTGTTTTAGCAAGTTGTCTGGCCCAGCCCCAGCTTCTCGTGCTGGGGGTGCCTCTCTCTGGCTGGGTGACTAAGCTGGCCCACCCCTTTTTGTTCAAATGTAAGGAATGATTTCTGGGCAACATTCTCAGCATCACATTCATAGGCTTCTCCAATTTGAATTGTCAGAAAACTTGACAGTACCCACAGAATGATCACTCAGAGCTTCCATATGTATCTTAGTAGGTACCGTACAGCATCTTACTTTTATAATATGCTATCTTGTTTTAATA
Source organism: Pomacea canaliculata (assembly GCF_003073045.1). Classification (NCBI taxonomy): domain Eukaryota; kingdom Metazoa; phylum Mollusca; class Gastropoda; order Architaenioglossa; family Ampullariidae; genus Pomacea; species Pomacea canaliculata. The sequence continues at coordinate 44,138,903 of NC_037591.1, read as the reverse complement.
GCAATAAAGTAAACTTGTCATGTTTGGTATAATTGTAATTACTTTAAGATTTATGTTTGATAGCAGCAGTCTATATCTAAAAAGCAAGGTGCAATTTGTAATATGATTATTTTGTTTTCAGGCTAAGGCAACAACCACCTGGTAGTATGACAACCACAGAGGAAATGAAGAAATTTATTGCAGCCAGTGACACACGTTTACTTAACTATCAGAACTGCCTGTTCAAGATCAAAATGACCTTTTGTCAGGACTTGGTCCAGTATGAAAACTCCTTATGTCTTCATGCAGAAATTGAAGAAGTGGTTCGTGCTGTGCTCAGTATCATACAGAATAAAAGACATCTTGTAACCATAGAAACACAACATTTTATGGTGAACATTTCACTAATACCATGGTATGCACAGCAGAAACTCCAGTTCTACAAACATGAAAATGAATGTCAAGTATACAACCATATGATTAAACTTCAGTTTGCTCTTCGGCCATCAGTTTCTTTGCAGAAATCATCCCAGAATTCTCAGCAGCAGATAGGTTGTCAAAAGTCTATTTCTTCTACTGCTACAAAAACTCCACAAAGGGAGCAGGTGACACAGAAGGATGTTCTGTGTGATGTCAGTGGTAGAAAGTCATCAAAAGTTTTTGTGAAAAGCAAGAACTGTGAGGCCAGTCACAGAGTTACAGTTCGCGCAAAAGAAAAATCAGTGTCAGAGGATGCCCTGTTGACGTGTCTGACAAACATCGATCAAATACTAGGCGCAAAAACAAGATGCCAGCAATAGGCAGGTGCCTATTACAAGGGAGTTGCAACAGCGTGACTGACCACAGTGTATCTTGTCAAGAAAATGATGCAGTTTCACACCTGTCCAAAACAGCTGCTTCTGGTAACATGCGCAACTTACTTCATCAGAGCTTGCTGACTGATGGTTCTGTTACAAATTTTAATAATTCCAGTGTATACAGTCGCAAAATACGCCAAAGCCAAAAAACTTCATTTGTTACAAATTTATCTTCAGTTGAGAAAAATGTGCCTTGTAAAACCAGTGTTGAGACAAATTGTAGACAATCAGTTCCAACAGAAGAATGTTTGAAAACAGCCAATCAGAAGAAGAAAGCAGAGCAACAATTTTCACAGAGTCTCTTGTTAGGTGGAGGCACAGTGCAAGATCAGAGCCATCTCAGAGATCGGCATGTTGTAGAGTGTGGAGACCTACAGGAGGAGAACCATCTACAGCAGCTAGCAGCTGCCTACACTGCCACCTCAGCACAGGACAGAAAACGCAACTCCTCCATGCTGGACTGGTTTCTAACACCTTTCAAGCTTGCATTAAAGAACAGGAAGCAGTGAACCAAACATACCTGTTATTTCCCATCTTCAATTGAGTAACACAAAGGTCGTGGCAATGTGTTTTTGCTGTTGCCATTTGTTTATTGCTGTTATTTATACTGTTGCTTATTGTAATTATATTATCTTATGCTTTTTGAGTCATTCATAGAGAAAGTAAAGGACCTGTTCAATGAATATGTGCAAGCACCAATTTTGTACAAATGTAGCCATTATGATTACACAGTTGATGGTTTATGAATCATCCTTCAAAATTTCTACCTGCAGGAATAAGTAGATAGGCAAGTGGTTAGAGCACATCCTTTTCAAACCTGGTGGCATGCTGGTTTGATACCCACGTGTTGCAGTGAAGCAATCCTCTATTTTCAGGAAATAGATAGATAAGTGATTAGAGCATTGGCTTCTGGGTGAAGGCATTGTGGTTTGATACCTGTGTGGTGCAGTTAAGTTTTCCCAGTTGATCCAGCTTTCAGGAATGAGTACCTGACTCCATAGAGGGTTGGGGAAGGTGAGGCAGCAAGAGAGAGGGGTAACACGCTCAAAAAAAAAAAAAAAAATGGCCTCAAGAAAAATGTGGCCTTTAACTCCTCTTTCCCAATTAACTGAAAAGTTAGGGTGAGTTTATTTTCAAAAGTGTCTTAAGAGATCTTTACCATGCTCTGAATATCTAGAAATTTACAAGAAAAGGAAAGGCATCCTATCAACAACAACAAAAAAATTTTAAGTGATAGGGTAGATGGGTCAGTGTGTGAGTGACCAGCATGAAGAACACACATTGATGCTTTCGTATAGCCTTCTGTGGGTTATTGCAATTGCATGCTTACCATTGGCCTTACCATATTATGCTAATCATTTTTTTAAAAAGTAATAGAATTAATTATAATACCCAAAAACTATTCTTTCAAAAATCTGAATAAATATCCACCCTTTTCTTTTATTAAATCCTAGCCAGTATGCACACTTGTGCACAGAAAAATTTGAGATTGGTGAGATGATACTGGAATTAAGATACAACTGATAGATATGTACTTCCAGATTTCACATTGGTTGTAGCTTTAGTAATATAAGAGTCCAACCTAACCCTCCAACATGGTGTCACCTGTGTGTCTGTGAATATTGTAGCTGGAAAGCCTGTATCTTGTCAGCAAATATTTGCTGGTTGTAGCAATAGTAACAACTTTCTGGTGTCCTACTAATGTTCCTAAAAAGTCGTTGGTTCTTTGTTCTCCATATAAAATCTGAAGTGACCTTCTCAGACACATGTTCTCGGATGCCTGGATTCTCCTTTCCATTTTGGCGAGTAGCATCCACGCCTCGCATCCATAGAGCAGGATCAGTACTACAAGGGATTTGTACAGATCATACTTTGTAGTTTACCAGATGTTATAGCTATGCCAGATCCTATCCAGCTTGGCCATCACCACTGTTGCTGCTCTGATGCGGACATCTAACATGAAGCTGCTGTCCACCTATTCTTGAGAGTGGCTTTCAAATGCTTAAAGCTGCTTACCTCTTCCAATAATCCAAATCTTCATGGATTAGGCATCAGAATGGTTACTGTGTTTATTCTTTCTATTTCTATTTAAATATAAAATTAATTGAAAGACATTTTCTTGTACCACTTCTGACCTGTATATTCTGTCAAATAATGTACAGTTGTCAATAGTCATCCAATTTTGCTTGTAAAAATGCTTATATACATCGTTAGCATTGCTTTATACATTTATTAATATCTTAAAAATGTGGTGTTTGCAGTATGGAACACATGTTGATGTGAACACTTTTCTTGACATCAGAAGTAGTAGAGTTTCATCATAGAAAAATGAAGTCTTAGGACAGAATGGTACAAGAATCAAAAACATTATTCTTGGAGTTACAGCATTTCACTAAATTCACAAAAATGAAATGGTTATACATATTTGCAGTTTATTTTTTTAGCATTCCCAGTAGAGAAGTAAGGAGTTAGTCACCACGTCAGTATTTCAATGCACAGCATGGAATGCAGTCTCTTTAGCTAAGGAAGGACTGGAGACTAAGCTTGCTAGAATTTCGTTTTTGTACATAGCTTCACAACAATCACTACAGTGTTTATTTAAGAGTTAACTGTTAAGGCAACAGCAAGAAAACATTTTACTACATATTTTAGCTGTTAAAATCATAACTTGCCAGTTGAAGAGAAGCCAACATACACAGTTTGAAATTTCCATAATTTGTTAACTTAATGTGAATCTTTATTTTGTAAGTACTGTTTCTTGGCAGTTTTCCATGTCATTTTGTGTTTTAAAAGTAAAATCTATTGCTTTTTCATAAACACAACATCAGATTCCAAATGCCACAAAAATAAGAGCTGCTGCAGATAACAAAAGACCTATATCATCATGCTTAACTTTCAGAAATGTCAACAAAATATGAAAACTTTTGCAGTGCTGTTTCCCAACCAGGCTGAGGTGCACAGTGCATTACACAATCTACATTAAAATGTGCTAAGTGAAAAATGTTCCATGCACCACCATCCCTTCCAAAGAACTACACAGCTCCACAGACACATATCTGCATTCTAAGGAGAGGCATCACCATACTGAACAATTACATTGCATAAATGAGTTTTAGTATTTATGATTTGATAAGGGAGACGGCAACCAGGAATCCAGACTGACAGTGTGATTCAAATGTGCAGCAGAGGCGTGTAAATGGTCAAATAGATCAGCTTATGTTATTGAATTCCCTGGCTATCATATAAGCCATGACTTCTTAGCTAGTCTTGCTGCAAAATGCTACTTTTAACATTTCTAGTAAGGAATTGGTGTGTCTGAATCACAATGGGTCTTTGTTCTTCCCCAGCCATACCTATGTTCTGTCTTTACATAAAAAGAACACTGCCAACCCCACTGTTTTAAAGCAGTGGTCTTGTTTCATCGTCATCATCTTTGTTAATGTTTGTCTCTTGTGGTAGCATTTCATGGCGGTTTCCTTCAGTGCTGTTCCTCAGACCATATCCAAAATAAACAGCAAATCCTGAAAAAAATTTATATATATATTTTTTTAACAGGCATAATATAAATATATGACAGTTATCACATTGATTATTACAAGTCCATTTTCATTATCAAGACACATTCATTCAGTATAGAAGGGGGGGAAAGAGTAGAGAGGAAAGATGTGGAGGAGTGAAAGATAGAACTAGTGAGAACATCCTAGCTTCCACTAACTGTTTTTATATTATAATTTTTGGTAAGGTTTCCACATAACTTCAAATAGGTCTAATTTATTACTTAAAATACTATGGTATCTTTTTATATTATATCTGTATTTTACAGTCTTCAAAAAACATGTATAGAGGGTATATCGTTTTTCTGAAAAATATTGATAACCTGTTTGTGGCCAGACAAACTCTTTTTATGATAAAACTATTTTATCCCTTTTAACTAGATTTTGTATTAAGACAATTTAACAGGTTAACTTACCAAGTCGAAACACAGGTGAACTCATGTGAGTTTGTAAATTATTGAAGTTCCTGTGCTTACATCATGATTTTAAAATCTTCAGGTTCTAAATAATAATTTAAATATTCATTCAATTAACTTAGCATGAATACTATTAAAGTCTTAGCTGAGCTTGGTTAAAAGGGTTAAAAAGATATGATTAGAAAAGATGCTACCAATCAATAAGCAACATTAGATTTATTCTTTAGATGGTTTTCAATAATGTTTAGCTGTACATGCCATCCATTACATTTGTTACAAACTTTCTTTAAAGCGTATAACAAAGTCTGTAAGTGCACATGCATGCACACACACATAGAGAAAGCAAACCTGTGTACATCACTGATTCATTCTGTCGCTGATGTTGATGTTTTCACAATCCCAGAAACATCTTAATCATCATCATTTGATGAAACTTCAATGTGGTGATGTTGCTCAGTGTAAGATGTGTATGTTTTCTTATTCATACTTTTCCTTTCTGCATGGTACAGCACAACATGCTGGTCATATATGTTCATACCACTTTGCCATACACCATAAGTGAAGTAGATTGAAAATCCTGGGAGAGGAAACAAGTAGTCATAGTGTGCTGGGTAATATTAAGTGTTAACAACACAGCAAACCTCAAAATGTGCAGTGCTCCCTTACCTTCCAAATAATGATCAAACCTTAAACAATCAAGCTATTTCCTTCAGATTTAGTTTAATAAACTTGGTTAATAGTGAGGTTTTAAATCTTTCACAAAATTAACTGTAGTTTGGTTGATAAATTTTCATCTATATCTCTTTGCAACATCAAGTTAAACATTAAAGTGTAATTTAGTAAATGTTTGATCAGGGTGAGAAAACCTTAAATTGACAGAAGCAAACTTGCTACAATCGGGTAGGCCAACACTTGAATATAAGTGTTATAAACAAAAAGTTACAGAACAGCTCAATTACAGTGTCTTAACTCCTAAATGTGATGTCAGGAAAAATAACCAGTCAACAGATAGTTAAAAAGTATCTGCGATTGAGAGAACAAATACATTTTTGGAATTAGCAGTCAAAGAGTACATGGAATTTGTAGCTACAGTCAAATCACTACAATCTGCGCTGTCAGCAGTTAAGGCTTCAGTCACAGTTTCTTATTTTATGACAAAGTCCCTAACCTACAGACCCCATATAATCCTGCTGGTGCTGGAGAAAGAATGTGCAATTGAGGGCTAGAAGTGATGTCCAATTTACACCCTGAAAGACCTTTAAAAGCTCAAGGTTAGGATTAATGTTCACACTGACAGCTTTCTTGTGTAGTGAAAGCTGTCCAGCCAGTTTTTTAGTTCTACTGTTGTTAGACTTAAGAAAAAATATCTGAGTGAGAAAGGGTGGGAAAACTGCTGTTGGATGGAGAAAACTGTTGTAGGAAGGAGAAAACTTCTGAAGGAAGGAGAAAACTACTGTAGGAAGGAGTAAAATGCTGTAGGATGGAAAAAAGGAACTAGGGTGTGGTGAACTGACCTATCAACATCCAGATTCCAAATCGCACCCAGGTCATAGAGCTTAGTTTAAGCATGAGGTATATGTTGATGAGACAAGAAGCAGCTGGAATAATGGGCACAAAAGGTACCTGCATCATAAGATAGATATGATTAGGATACATTGTATGGCATTGGGGTATAGGACTTGCCTGTTGTGTGAGATCCAACCCCAAAGCTAAGTGTAGTCAACTGGCAAGACCTACCTTAAAGTAAAATTATTGTTATCATTGAGTATAATATGAACTCTAAAGGGGCCATTATGTGACACACCCTGTGATACTCTCTCAGTAGTCACAAACCTTTCTTTGAAAGATGGCTATTAACAGGTCAGGTATATCTAGCCTTAATGTGAAGTACTGTTATTTGCCTTTTGGATGTGACCTGACCTTAAATGGAAGCGCAGTTTGGCCCTGAGGTTGTCGATACATGATAAGAACAGGAAGCACACACATTAGCCCTAGCACAGAAGCAACTGTCACAGCCCACGCCTGGTGCTGCTCCAGTTGGGTTGAACACAGGACGGTGAATGTGGAGAATACAGTGATGAAGAAACCTGGACAAATGTAGACTTCATCATTCAAGCAAGAAGCTGGGAAGTAATTCTGTAATTTTTTTTACAAGCAAGTTTAAACATCTATCATCGATTATTGTCATGATCCTGTCTTGGTGAAACATTTCTTTTACTTTGCTAGTGGAGAAGCAACACTTGTAAAATGACACAACACTGATTAGAGTTTACAAAGTTATGGGAAGTGTTTTCCCCTGAAACAGTAGTTAAGAAGCAAAGTAGGATGTTGCTTTGGGGCAACATGAAGAAACTTACCATCGTCTTGTTCCCCTGAAAATGTTTTATATCTGAAGCTGTAGTTATAAAGCAGTGGCAATGGTGCCTCAGGGTAAAGAATCATAAAATAGAGTTCACCAGGTGCAGACATCACTTTATAACTTTGGAACTAAGATGCTTTTCCTTGAGTTCCTAATTTAGCATTGGGGAAACGTCTAACTTTCACTTCATGTGGGTTAGGATTGGGGTTCAGTGCAGCTATAGGTGTTGGTTACTGGTGCTGTGCACTCCTTTCCACCTAGGAGGTTGGTGTTCAGTGTCCATACATATTAATTGGTGCTGGTGCATGCTTTTTTGTCCCTGGAGTGGGGGCACTGTAGCAGCACGTGTAGCCGTTGATTACTGGTACTTTGAACTTTCTATCTGTGAAGTAGCCAGAAATGGTCAGAATAGGTACTGATCAGTACTGTGCACTCCTTTCCACCTGTGGGCTATTGATGTCTGGTGCTGATGCATTTGTTTTCTCTTAGTATTTCTTGCTGTTTAGTCTTAGAGGTCAGACCATAACCTAGTCTTAACAAGCCTAAGGTTACAGCTAAAATTTAAAGGCGCAGAAACAGCTCTGGGTTACAACAGAAGATCCAAACCTTTGCAACAGTTGACAGGCCCTGAGGAGTAAGAAGAGGAAAAACCCTAAGGCAGCTGCAGGAAGTCAACTGCGATAAATGGAAAGGCATGAAGGCAGTAAGGGAAACAGATTGAAGACCAATGCCATGAGATCAACGAGGATCTAGTCTATGACAACAACTATAAGACCTTCCATCTCCTCAAGACCCTCGCCAATGAGAGAATAAACAGAAAACGTCCATCAGCGAGGGTAGCCCGCTCTCAGATGACAAGGCTGTCCTTGTCTGGCGAACAGAATACTGCAGAAGCCTTTACAATTTACTGCTAGCAACATACTCAAACATCTTCCAAGACAACCAGGAGACAAATGTAGACCCAGAGGATCGGCAAGTCCTACAGGAAGGGATTGAACGGACCATTCGGAGCCTGAAGGAATGTCCTGGAAAGTGTGTGTGGGGGGGATTTGGTGTTTTAGGCCGAGCCAGCAACTAAGGCTGTATCAAGGCAAGGCAGCCAGCCCGATAAACAGATGCCACATGCAGAAAAAGAACAGCGTGCCTTAGACGAGAACTGAACCTAGGACAGCCAAACCTTCACTGCATTGGTGACAGGCACTAACCATTGTGCCACCAAACCGCCCGTCTCCTGGGAGGCGGACAAGGTCCCAGAAGAGTTGAACAAAAGTGTCAGGGACGAGATATCAAAGGCTCTTACCACAACGTGCTGAAAAATTTGGGCAGCCAAGCAGTGATTACAAGAGTGGACACAGCTACTAATCATAGCTTCCAGAGGAATGGAAATGTACCCGAACTACCAAACCATATGTCTGATTAGTCATCCAAGTGATGTTATGCTGAAAGTAATCCAGAATCGCCTCATGATGCCGGTGAAGAAGCTGTTAGATGAGGAGCAGGTAGGTGGGAACAAATCTTCAACAATCAAGTCCTAATTAAAAAGTACCTGCAGCATGGCAAGGATCTCTACCATAACTTTATTGACTTCACGAAAGCTTTCAATAGAGTATGCCACAAGGGGCTACTGAAGGTTTTGGGGACATTCAACGTGGAGGAAGGCGCTGTATGATGGCTCCAGGTTCTCAGTTCTCTTCAACAACCATATGAATAATCTCTTTCCCACGATGGTGGGTGTATGCCAGATACACCCTGTGTCCCCAGTGTTATTTACCATCTACCCGAAGAAGGTCCATTTCATGGCCATCATGCCTCCACATCCATTGGAGGGAGCCCACTCAGTAACCTACTTTTTGTTGACGACATCATCTGATGATGGGTAGCAAAAGCAAGTTACAGACCCCATCAACAAGTTCTTTTGCCAGCATGAGCGCATATTGGGATGGAAATAGCACAGACAAGAGTAAAGTCATAGCAAATACGAGATGGAAATCGACATGGACAAATGCGAATTCATGGTGAACACTGTTGGAGCTAGTGAAGTGGAGATCTGAATGAACAGAGTACGGTTGGAGGAGGGGCAGTCCTTCAAACATCTGGACATGACCACCTCAAAAGACAATAGCTGCGTGGTGGATGTTTGTCTCAGAATCATGGCAGCAACAGCAATGATGGCCAGGCTCAACTGGATTGGGGACAGCAGAAGTGTCAGCTTCTGAATCAAATTCACTCTTCACACGTCTCTCATTATCCCCAAAATGCTGCATGGCTGCGAGACATGGACTTTGTTCATGGAATCGGAGCGACAGATCCAAGTGTTTGAAATAAAGCACTTCAGGAGACTCATTCGAATCTCCCAAAGGGAATAAAAGATGAACAACTTTGTCCACAGCGTAGTCACCTTGGTGAATCCCCAGGAGCCTCTGTCATGTCCGACATGACGCCTTGCCCAAGACGGTCTTCCAAGGGTACATTGAAGGCAGTCAATGCCATCACAATCAAAAGAAAAGCTGGGGGACACACGTGAACAAGGGGACTGGTTATCCATCGCAGGTGCAAGACTGGCCCCACTGGTGTGTGATTACACCTCTGTTGCGTCGCTTTGTGTCTTCCCAATGACCGGTACCAGAGGTTGCAATTAAGGGATAGGAATAAGAAGTTATGTTGCCAATCTTATGTTTTAAGGTTTTATATTTGTTTAATTGTTTTGAGAATACAATACATGTATTCTTATTGTCCTTCTGTACAATTACAACCAGTAGTACCTACTGTCTGGTGCTTGGAAGGTTTCCATTGTTTCATATGTTTTTTTCAAACCTGTGGTTAGGGTTAGACCTCACCCTGACACACTGTTTCATATGCTTACTCATTTTTCTTTTCAGAGTCTCAGATTTGCTCCTCTACTTCTTCTTTGCTTTTCTTGTGCTCTTCTTGATTTTATGCTGAATTTTTTTTTTGACACTTTCAGCACTGTGCTATTCCATTTCTACTTTTTCTTCACAGATTAAGTATGCCAGGATTTCTTGCCCAGGTGATGTTTTCCAAATTCATTCATTCCTCACTTGATTGGCAGTGGTCGTTGAAGGGAGCACATGAATGCGATAGCTGACAATGCCCACCACTCATGCCTTTCTTGCGTAATGGTGATCAGGTTCTGCACAGGACAACCAGTCCACTCCTTCACATTTGTAAGGCAGTTCTTCCCCTACCCACCATGGCTTCCACCACCCTTCCAGGGACCTTGAAGGACAGCCTTCAACAAAGTATTCTGCAGGGTCAAATGGCAAAATCAGACCAACTTACTGACTCTTGCAAATAGAGGTTACTGGTGTCCTATAAGTGTGGTAATCGTTCTTCCAAAGTCATTGGTTTATGTTCTCCGACCAAGATCTGGAGCAGCATGACTTTGCTTGGGTGGCTGATTAGGCACATTGTTGTGTAGTTCTGGAACTGTTTGCTGTTCTAGTCTTTCTTTGGTGGGGTTGGGGGAGTAGTATGACTAGTGACTGTGGCCATTCTTTGTGTTCCCAGACTCTTTAACATGTGTTTACCAAGATTGTCATTGGCTGTTTCAGTCACAGTTGAGTTGAAGTGATAATCAGTCTCATGTATGTGTTGTCCTTGTCACAGAAATTGAGAAAGGTGCAAATTTGACCCCTGTCATTGCTAGAGGTTTTCCAGCTCTATACACTCAGGGTAACCTCTTTTCCACAATGGTAGGTGTGCACCAGGGATGCACTCTGCATTCCGGCATGAAACAACGGTTACAAGAATAATTTTCACAGGACCGACATTCTGCTTTGGACTTGGTTATTGACGCAATTTCCCTTGATGTCTTTGTCATCAGTACCAGCATTAAACTGGTTATGCCGTCGTGTGCGCGCTCACGTGCATAGACGTTCACAGTCCTATAAGTACATTGATGATCTGATGTAAGTCTAACATCATGTTGTATTGTCATCATTGTAACTTAAACGGCAGTGGTTTGACTTACACATAGAAGCTACACAGCATTTGGCTATGAATGACGAGGCACGAGTAGGTAAGTCTGAAGATGGCTGGAGCAACAGACTGATTTTAATGGCGCCTGAGTCTTTATCTGCCATCTGACCTGTCTTTGCCGTGGATATTACGTTGTTCATCATAGGCAGCTTTTCATCCATCTCGTACCTGTTAACACACAAAACATATAAGATAAGATAAGATAAGATAAGATTACTTTATTGTCCAGAAAAGGAGATTTGTCTTCCAGCATGCAAGCAGTCAGAGTAAAAATCAAAGACATCAAAGACATCAACAATAACATCAGCAATAAAAAATGAAAAATGACAGAAGTGAGCACACACACGCCCTCATCAAGGACAATACATCAGTGGACAATACATCAGTTCCATGACTACATAATGACGGCTAGTAACAGAGATGGGATTACCCATTGTGTGTAAAACTACTAGTCGCTTATAGTCTTCTGTTTGTTGACAGCAGAGATGGCCGATGGGATGAATGACCTCCTGTAGACGTTCTTTTTCACAAGAGGGACTCTCAATCTCCGTCCTGAGGGCATAGGCTCGAAGCGGGGGTTGAGTGGATGGGTGGGGTCAAGCATGATTTGTGTTGCTTTCCGGACAAGGGCTGAATCGTACAGGTGGGAAAGGGTCAGCTGTTGTGAGCCTACGATCTTGCTGGCTGTGTTTATGACGCGCCTCAGTTTGTTCTTGGTTGTCATGCTTGTCTGGCCATACCAAGACACAATATTAAATGTCATTACGCTTTCTACCAGCGCACGATAGACATCTACCAAGATGTGTTCGCTTACATTGAAACTACGAAGCTTCCTAATCAGATATAGCCGTTGTTGTGCCTTCTTATGCACTGTCCCTACATGTTCAGTGAAATTCAAACTATCGTCTATTACTGTTCCAAGATATTTGAATGTTGTCACCCTTTCAACCTCTTCATTTCCGATTACTAATGGAGTGGACATTTCTTTTCCTTTCCTCTGATCTATAACTAGTTCTTTCGTTTTTCCAACATTTAGTTCTAGGTAGCTGCTTTTGAAACCACTCGCAAAGGGCCTGCACTTGTGTGGTATAGTGGGCCAAAGATTTCTCATCTCTCAGGTGACCAATCAGTGCCATGTCGTCTGCATATTTAACTAAACAGAGAATTCCGTTATTTATTTGCATCTCATTGGTGTATACAGAGAATAATACTGGAGATAGAACACACCCTTGTGGCACTCCTGTATTCAATATCAGTTCACTGGATAGGTGCCCTTTAACATTTACCCTCTGTGGTCTATTACTCAAAAACTGATGAATCCAGCGAATTAGTGAATGACTAACTTCTAAGTCTACTAGGCGTTGAATGAGAATGTGTGTCTGCAATGTGTTGAATGCTGAAGAGAAATCCATAAAAAGTACTCTGATGGACGTTCCTGCTTTATCTAGGTGGTTTGAAACTGTGTCTAGGAGTGTTAATGTGGCATCTTCCACCCTCTCTTAGCCCTGTACGCAAACTGCATGCGGTCTAGACGGTCAGAAACAGCCGCTACAAGTCTATTGCATATTATCCTTTCAAAACACTTGGCTATGACTGGTGTCAGCGCAACAGGTCTAAAATCTTTGTTTTCCTTAGCATTGGGTTTTTTGGGAATGGGTACAATGGTAGAGGATCGCCAGACGCGGGGTACAAAGGGGATGTTTAGAAACAGGCTAAAGAGCTGGGTGAGCATGGGTGCGAGTTGTTGCGAACAAGTTTTTAGAACTGATCCCCTCAGTCCGTCAGGCCCCGGGGCCTTGTTTGGCTTTAAACGCCTTAGACACCTCTCAACCTCCTGCTCACCGACCTCTAAAGGCGCTGCATCTGTGGTCAACTTAGAACATATATTTTCACATTCTGAGCTGGAGTCTCCACGTCAAATCGTGCATAAAATCTGTTGAGTTCCTCAGACAGCTCCTTTGGGTTGTCACTTTTAATGTATTGGCTTTTAGTTGTTCTGCCATCATATTGTTGAGTCCCTGCCACGCTTCTTTGGCATTCACTGTCCTAAATTTAGCTTCTACTTTGTCCTTATATTCGGCCCTAGCCTTTACAGAGTTTTGTTCTAAATAATTTCGTCTTCTCCCTCACTGTGTTCATATCTCCGACGGCAAAAGCTTCTTTCTTCTCCCTAAGACACTGCCTAAGCTCGCGATTGATCCATGGTTTTGAGTTTGCATACACTTCTGTCTCTTTTGTTGTAATGGCACTGTCCTCACAAAACAGCAAGTACGATGTGATGGTGTCTGCTAACTCATCTCCCCTTCCCTCACAAGAGTCAAAGAAAACTTGCCAATCTGTTGCTTCAAAACAGCCCTGCAGCGCTGCAACATTGTCACTATTCCATTGCTTAACCTTTTTTACAACAGGTTCTGCCGTCTTCAGTTTCTGCCTATACGTAGGTAGCAAATGTATTACATAATGGTCTGACCTGCCCAGGGGAGGTCGCTGCCTAACACGAAAGGCCTTAGGTATGTCGCCATAGCACTTATCCAGCGTCCTATTCAGTCGAGTGGCACAGGTTATATACTGATGTAGGTTGGGCATCACGCTATTCAGATCACAGGTATTGAAATCGCCACACACAAACAGCCTGGTCTACTGATCTGCTTAGCGCCGTGTGATAACTCTCGGCGATACGCTCTGCTGCTTCCTTATCGTTGGGGCCTGGCACGTATACTAAGATCACTGTGACTTGGCCAAATTCACGAGGCAGGTAATAAGGCCTAAAGGATACTGTCAGGATTTCGTAGGATGGTGTGCTGACCCGCTCATGAACTTTGAACTGAGTCGCCCATTCATCTCTAACAAACAAAGTCCGCCACCTACCCCTTTTTCAGTTTTCTCCTGATCTCTGTCGAACCTAATAGTAGTGTAACCGGTAATGTTGATGTCAGTTTTTTCTTCCGAGAGCCAGGTTTCCGTAACACAAAACAAGTTTGTTCGCTTGTAGTCACCGTCATAGTTGATGAGAGCTGCTAATTCGTCCATCTTGTTGGAGATCGAGCGTGCGTTGAGTAATGTGATAGTTGGCAGTGGCAGCTTGCGGCATCCTCGTGCTTTCAGTCTTTTCTTCACTCCGCCTCTCGAGCCTCTTTTTTTCCCCTTCTTTGTGTTTGTGTTTGCATTTTCCTTCATGCATTCCTCCCAGTTGATGATTTTTGGGGCTGGAAGGACAGTTGCTTGTGACTGAAACTGCATCAGGAACTCGCGACTGTACTGGTATAATGGACGACCGCCGCCATATTGGCTGTAGCCGCCGGGGTCAGTCGATGGAAACACACAAAATCCGTAGTCAAACAACACACACAGCGCCGCAAACAATATGCTGCACTTCCACTCCATCCTTACACGTATGGTAGGTCACTTTGTACACGGAGATTTAAAGAGGAAACACGTAAATTTAAACAAAAACTGCTCTGCCTGCATGTGTGGGTCGCACTGATAGAGTTGTGTAAATGATACTGGTGGCGTATGAAAGTATTACTATCATGTGAAAACACTGGAAAATGGTCGGCAAAACTGCCCTATTATGACTCGCCAACATCCAACCAGTCTGCTTTCATTCTAGGCACCAGGTACCTAAGGTGACCAGACGTCCCGCATTTGGCGGGACAGTCCCGCTTTTGACCTCGTGTCCCGCCTGAATATCGGGCTGGACGCCCAATGTCCCGCTTTCTGGCTTTCTAGCAAGTCCATCAAATGTCCCGGTTGTCTTTAAAAATCACTTTTTTCGGCGTTTTTTGACGGTGACGACACCATCATCGGCACGTGTCCCGCTTTCGCCCCCGAAACGTCTGGTCACCTTAAGGTACCTTTAAATTCAAGTTTATTTATTGAAATGTTAAAAGAAAGCGATCAAAAACCGTATCGCAGTGCTTTTCTTTATCGTATTTACTTTCTGCCATCATTGCGCTTGACTTCATAGGAGAGCTGAGTTTGTAGATAAGAGTAACGGAGCAATTGTGTATTGTTATCAACACCTGCCTCGTGGAACGAGTGGTTAACGACGCACAATGGACTCCAAGATGGTAGATGTAGTAGATGTAATACTAGTATTACTAGTAGATGCAATACTAGCAGTATTTACTGTCTTTTGTCGACTGATGTGTGCTGGTCAAGAGACAGCATTAACGTGGGCCGATCATTTCGTCCAAAACCATATATATATAAATGTACCCCCCCCCTTCCTTGAGTCCACTCCACCCCGCCTTGACCATATATATATACACACACCGTCTCATTCACGGAATTATGATCCCATTAACAGCAGCATCGCAATCAAGCTAAAGAATAATAATCAAAAAGGCTTTTACAAAATGGATTTAACAGAAAAATTGTGTTTATGTGCCACTTTGAGATTTTAACTGAACGTTTGCACTCATTCATAAATGTATTATAATACAAACCTCCAAGCTAAAGATTAATGACAAGGCATTTTCATTTTTAAAACACGAATTTAAGAGAAAAATCGTTTAAAGTGCGACTTTTTCTTTGGACATGTATTGCCAAGCGACCATTTCTGTTTAGTAAGATGGTTGTTGAACTTTGTGGTTTGATGTGCAGCTGAAGCACTTGTTTAGGGCAGGATGTACCGCCATCCCATTCCACCCCATCAATTGGTCGCACGAAATGGACGACAAGAGAGGGTAGCACCCAAACTGTTCAGTGTAAACAGCAGACAAAACTGAGTGCTTCCACCCTTCCCCATCCCTCAAAGTGCCAAATCACTGCGAGGTGGAAGGAAGCACTTTCCTTTCCAAAATGAACAACACAAGTATGTGCTTGCACCTTTTTCTGGCAGGTGACTAATTCTGTCAGGTAGAGCAGTAAAGCCTTAGCCCTGAGTACGAGAGAAGTGCCATTCTCTCTCAAGGTGCTTTGGTCGTGTCACTCAAACCCCCCTCATCCCCCACCCCAGGGAGTTAGATGATGTAGGTTTTAGTAGGCTAGGTAGGTTAGAGTAGAAATAGCAGCTGTATGCTTACATTATGTCAATAAATATATTTGAACGTATTTACCTGTGGTAGGTTAGAGTAGAAATAGCAGCTGTATGTGTACATTATGTCAATAAATCTATGTCTTTGAATGTATTTACCTGTGGTACGTTAGAATAGAAATAGTAGCTGTATGCTTACATTATGTCAATAAATATATTTGAACGTATTTACCTGTGGTAGGTTAGAGTAGAAATAGTAGCTGTATGCTTACATTATGTCAATAAATATATTTGAACATATTTACCTGTGGTAGGTTAGAGTAGAAATAGTAGCTGTATGTGTACATTATGTCAATAAATCTATGTCTTTGAATGTATTTACCTGTGGTAGGTTAGAGTAGAAATAGTAGCTGTATGTGTACATTATGTCAATAAATATATTTGAACATATTTACCTGTGTAGGTTAGAGTAGAAATAGTAGCTGTATGTGTACATTATGTCAATAAATATATTTGAACATATTTACCTGTGGTAGGTTAGAGTAGAAATAGTAGCTGTATGTGTACATTATGTCAATAAATCTATGTCTTTGAATGTATTTACCTGTGGTACGTTAGAATAGAAATAGTAGCTGCATGTGTAAATAAATCTGTTTTAAACGTATTTACCTGTGTGAGCGTGTCAGTCCGAACGAATGCTAGCGTGTACGTGTGTCCTGGTCGTGTCAAAGAGATAAAGGTGTATCACTAGCGCCAGAGAGATTTGTGTTGTCTGTAGGTGTCACAACAGAGCACACACGAAGATCCGTGGGCTGAACGACACACCGAAGAAAAGACAGTTATGTTAGGGAAAACGTAGGTCTTTGGTGGATTCCATCGCTTGTGCGGGTGGTCAGCGGATGGGGAAGCACAATGCGATGTAGATTAATAACGCACCCTACGAAGGAATGCCAGAAAAGCCTCCGTGGGAACGTTGGTCCTCCTCCCGGCAGACCACAGAGGAACCACGACCTTGTAGGACACGTGTGTGGAGGAGCGGATTGATTGAGCGACAAAGGGCATCGGGCCGGCCACAGAGGCAGGACACTTTTGGCAACATGTGTCTGTCATCCGAGATTGATTCCTTTTTGTTTAGGGACCTGGATTGATTACCTTGTTGGTGCTGGCAATATATATGATCATTATTCGACTAATTAAGGTGGGTGCTCGTTATGACTTGAGCAATATGGTTTTGTTGGCAATGACCGGTGAGTCCGTTAAGCAGCAGTCTCTTTCAAAATGTACTTTTCTGACATGACTTCTGCAGAAGATCTGAAGACTGTTTATGGTAAATAAGCAACAAGCGGTCGGCAACAAGCGGTCTAATTGAATTTTTTGTTTCAACACTGATGGTAGTAATAGAGTACAAACAGTCGGTTGTAGGTGGGGTTAGGGAGGTAGTCATGATACATGTACACATGACATTTGTACAGCGAAATATATCTTGTGGGATCACAACTGCAGCGGTGTGCGAGGCGTGTGTGCCAGGGCAGGAGGCGCGCTTACCTGATGGGGCTTTTTGTTGCGGGTCCTGGCAGGACAGGAGGGCGGGGACCCCATTAGCGAGGGAAGGGTGGAAGTTTTCCTCTGCCCAGAGCCAGGCCGGGATTTTGGCTTTTAAAAGCCCGGGTTCGGACCGGCAGTGTTAGAGAAGAGCGTCGGTGCGAGGAGACGTTGATGTACCCAGGCCTTGGCTGTGTGGCTTCCCTGTGTTGGTGTGCCCCTCCCGTATCTCGTGCCTTCTGTATGGTGCTCAGGACTGTGCTGTGTGCCTTTTTCTCCACGGGGTAGGGACGTGTCCTGGAGCAGTTCCACCTTCTCCTGCGTTTTCTGCGTGCGGCAGAATGAACGCGTCATGAGCCGATTGGGTGAGTAGTTGGAGCTTCCTGTCGCCATTTTTTCTGGCTACTGGCTGGCCGGCAGGTGCGCAAGTGTGCGGAGTGCGTGAGAGACAGGCTGAGAGATCTGTATAGGCGTGTGTGTCGGGGGGAAGATGTATGTGCTGTATCTGTATTGTGGGGGATTTTATTTGTGTCGTAATGTTATGTGCTTAGCGACTCAGTCTGTATTAGGGAGCTCTCTTTGTGTACGCTCAACCACCGGATCACTCGATCAAGCTGAGTGAGAAGCCATCACAGCCGAAAGACTAACGGACTACCGTCAGTCAGCACACTGAGGACGGGGTGCAGTTAACCACCTGTGAGAGTTAGCCTGAAGTGTTAGCGGACTGTGTGTCGAGCCCCGAGACTCGAGTCGTAACGACGGACTGTGTCCTTGGAAACATTAGGGGGCTGGACACCGTTACTCACCCTCGGCAGTGAGCGGCGAGCGTCTCGGACAATGACCTGAGAGGGGGGATACCTTGTGAACTGCAGCAAAAGCTGTGCACCACGTCAGACCACGCGAGTACCATGACCTAGGGGGCGTGTCTAGACGTGTGGATGGATATCTGCTGTTTCTTTTGTTTTGTTTTGGGCGTGTGTTATGGTAGTGCTCTCCCCTATTTATTTCGGTTGGCCACCTGTATAATGTTTTTTTTTTCGTTTCCCCCATACTGTCATTTTGTTTTCTTTTGAGCTGGGGGTCGCATTACACGACCGCCAATAAATTTTTGTTTTGTGTTGTCACTTCGTGTGCGCGTTTTGTGTCCACGGAGGAGTGATTGGCTTCGTTGCTCCCGTCGGGCGCGCGGAGGTTTGTCTGTGCGATTGCGAGTGTGCATGTGGGAGAGTGAGTCCCGCAACACGTACCCAATCGCGCTACGCGACAGTCTTAAAGAGGAGGTTTTACTGCATATAGTCATTCTTGTTAAAGAGATTTCAGTTGAAAACTACTGTTTTTTATATATATATTGTGCAATTCACAGTCATTGAAATTATGTAGTTCTAGTCTTATTAGATAAGCTTTCCACCCTTCACACAAGCTTAAGACAGACAGACAGACAGACTGACAGGACAAGCAGAGAGGAAATAAACCACAAAGATTTCCGACCTAAGGATCAGCACACATACTGCAACCAGAGTATATGCCAGCAGGGTTCCTATAGACATCATGTCTACCAGCTCATCTAGATCAAAGATGGTGGCCATAAAACCTGTAAGACAGAGAGTGTTTCAAACAGCCTGATAAACGAAACATGCTATCAAACCTGTAAAATTAAATGTGTTGCATGCAGTCAGACAGGTTAAATATGGTGATCATCACACTGGTAAGAAAGGAAGTGTTGTGAGTAATTAGTGGGTGACAGGTTGACCATCAAAACATTAACATTCAGTATCAAAGAAATTACATTGGAATGGCTAGCAGACACAGAGGTCGGACATGGGACTGTTACATTACATGGCTTGCATTGAGGGCTAAGACTCGGTTATTAGATGGCCCAAATTGGTCTAATGCTGAGTTTTTCATTTAGATGGCCCACATTGAGGTATAACACTGGGCTGTTCCAGGTCACAATAAAGTCTAATATTTGGCTACGATAGAAGCTTCATATATGATAATTATTGTGTAACAATGACATCTAATATCGTACTGTTTAACTAAGTACTGTTTCTATGTTTCTAACCTGGCCATGTGTTGACCATGATGACATGTCACAGAATGTCTTCAATGACAAAGTGTCTGTCCTTCCCTAATTGTAGACCCCAGAGACTGTCGCTGGCCATCAGTTTTTACAGTCTACTAGAGCAGTGGTTCTCAAAGTGTGGTTCGCACGCATGTCAGGTGGTTCGCGGCT
This sequence comes from Pomacea canaliculata, assembly GCF_003073045.1. NCBI lineage: Eukaryota > Metazoa > Mollusca > Gastropoda > Architaenioglossa > Ampullariidae > Pomacea > Pomacea canaliculata. The sequence goes on along the minus strand of NC_037591.1, from coordinate 44,118,986 downwards.
GGCAGTCATCATTTGTCAGCAAAAGATGTGTAAATCGCCAGAGGCACTAATTAGTCCAGTGTTGATGTCACACCAGTGTTAACTGTCTCCATGTCGACATGACACGCTGGCTGACAGTCATCAATGTCAGAGACACTAATTAGTCCAGTGTTGATGTCACACCAGTGTTAACTGTCTCCATGTCGACATGACACGCTGGATGACAGTCATCAATGTCAGAGACACTAATTAGTCCAGTGTTGATGTCACACCAGTGTTAATTGTCTCCATGTCCAGCTGCTCGTTGGCATGACACACTGGCTGAACCACTAAGTCTTGACGTCACAGCCTGAGCATTGCGTCATTCAACCGCGTCATCCATTACCCTTAGTAACGCAGTGCACGTCATTATGTGTAATTTGTAAGTGGACTTTACAAAGTGTGTAATGTGTTGTCAGCTGATTACTGCAACACTATCACACAAGTACACTTAGTTTTGACTTGTAATGAAACACATGCCGCCATTTACCTGTGAACTTGACGGTACAGAGTGCTTTGAGACCTCGGTGAGTGTAGTGAGTTGTGGTAGGTCTTGTGTGTGTGTGTGTGTGTGTGTGTGTGTGTGTGTGTGTGTGTGTGTGTGTTGTGTGTGTGTGTGTGTGTGTGTGTTGTGTGTGTGTGTGTGTGTGTGTGTGTGTGTTTTGTGTGGTGTATGTTGTGTGTGTGTGTGTTTGTGTGGTGTATGTTGTGTGTGTGTGTGTTTTGTGTGGTGTATGTTGTGTGTGTGTGTTTTGTGTGTATGTGCTGTGTTGTGTGTGTTGTGTGTGTGGTGTGTGCGTGTGTGTGTGTGTGCTGTGGTTGTGTGTGTGTGCTGTGTTGTGTGTGTGGTGTGTGTGTGTGTTTTGTGTGGTGTATGTTGTGTGTGTGTGTGTGTTTTGTGTGGTGTATGTTGTGTGCAGTGTGTGTGTATGTGTGTGTTGTATGTTGTGTGATGTTTGTGTTATATGTAGGAGGTCTCTAAAGAAGTCGTACCTTGCCTGAGGGGCTATTTTATTGCGATCATTATAAGCATTAGTTGTAAGAGCTTTCACTTTCTGCCAGAATGTTCTAGTATTAGGGTCATTATTTTCTTGAGGTCTAGATATTTTTGTAAGTCAAATTGGGTATTGCTCTTCCTAAATGTTCTTAACAGCTTGAGTTTCACTTTTTTGGTACGTGCACATTCTGCATCCCACCATTGTGGCTGGGTCCGATGTTTTTGTGCAGTGTGCTTTGATTTCATGTGGGAAGCTGCTTTCTGAAGAAAATCTACAAAACAGGAGGACCCGTCTTCAACACTTTTATCAAGAGAGATTAAAACGTTGAAAGTTCTATCTCTGCTTTTGTTTTCAGATATTCAGTGTATTGTGCTTCATGTTGGTCTTACCATATATATCTAACCTCATCTTCTAAGTGAATTGTGGTATTTATTGTATCACTACCTTGGGTATCTGAATCTTTTAACAATGTAATAGCAATAGGGAAATGGTCTGACTCATCCTTATTGTCCACATGCATTTCTTAGATCAGGTCAAATATGGAGCCAGAGCAGGTGAAATAATCCGCAACACTTTTGCCCCTGTTATCTACACATGTAATTTCTCCTTTTTCATCCCCAGTTGATCTACCGTTAACAATAAAAATATCAAATTCTTTGCAGAGCTTTATAAGTTCCTGACCAAATTTATTTATGCTAGGATCTTCGGATGAGCGTGGAGGAGGTGTTACAGATGTCTCAAACAGAATTTAAAAGTCTTTTAGGGGTGTACATGTCTATTGCTATCATCATAGTCAGCATCACTCAGTTCAGCCGTGCGGGCATTAAAATCACTACACAGTAAACATGGTAAGTACGGATGTTCACTAGCTAATTGATTCATATGTTGACCTAAATTTTCTATTCCTTTTACTGTTGTCAACCCCATAAATTACTGATCTTTCTGGTGCTACATATACACAGGCAACAATAATATCCTCCCAGCTGTTCAAAACAGACTTACCTATTTTAAGAAAAATAAAATCCTCTGCCAGCTTAAGGAGTGTGATATCCGAGGACACAGTTTTATAAATACAAACAGCTACACCACCCTTGAGTCTCTGTTTGCGTGAAGATAGGTATACAACATAGTCCGAGAAGGCATCTTCTATCTCACTCAGCTGACATGACCAGGTCTCCAGTAAAGCAAAAATCTTAAACTTTCCACAGAACTCTCTGAAGGATGGTATTTTAGTCCTTGAACATTCCACGACATTATCATCATGTTTGAAGCACAGACAGCAGGGGAAGTTAATGTTTTCTCTAGGCCAGTGAGGTTGGGGCCAGGGCCACATCCCTAGCTCCGGTCCGTTTCTTGTCTCTGTGTACCTCTCGTGTGTCCAGACCGAGTGGTGATCGGAGACCGCTGGAACATGTCTGTGACTAGTGGCTGGGACCTGTTGCTAGAGACCTCCTGTAGTACTGTTGGTAGAGTGGTCTCTGTCGCGACTACCTCCTGTAGTACTGTTGGTAGAGTGGTCTCTGTTACGGCTACCTCCTGTAGTAGTGTTACCTCTGCGTTGAGTAGAGTCTGAATCAGATGAACCTCTTTCGATGCTTCGATCTCTCGTTGCACGTGGTTGTCTCCTGTCTGTTGGAGAGGGGAGACTCCTGGCTGTCTCTCTTGACTTATTTCTATCTGAGAGATGTGGGGACAGTGGTGGTAAGTCTCTGGTCACTTCTCCACGAATTTCATTACTGTCCGTCGTTCTTCAATGTGAAGTTTTCCATTTTTATAATACCCAAATTTTCCTTCATTCTTAACTTGGTCTAGTTCTGCTCTCTGTCTTTTCGTTAGGACGGCAGCGACTTTAATGATGGGGCGGAGATATTTACCCCCTTCCTACGCCCACTCTGTGTGCCCGCTCAATATTACCTGTTGTCCAGTCTTTTGTTTTCGAGTGATCGTTTAGGATTTCCACAATCTTTCGTGCACACTCCTTGTAGTCCTCTTTACCCGAATGTCTGACACCTATAAATTTCACAATGTTTTATCTGGAAAAATTCTCTAAACTCTAAAGAATCTCGACACAACACACTCTCGCTCTTCCTAGAAACTGAGCTCCCACCTCTGCGCTGTCTCCTCACGTTCTGCCCCTCGCCTCTTCACCCTCCACTCCCCCCAAACACACCTGCGCACCTGCATCCTGTCGCTAGTCGACCCCACTCCCGCTCTCCCTCTGTCACGGGGTTGTCACCCGCCCAGTGATTAACCCCCATCGCCAGACTGTACCTTCCCTGCGCACGTGCATGCGCGCGCCATCCTCCATCTTACCTAACTGCGATGTCCCACACTACCATATTTCTTTGCAGCTGGATCCCATCCGCTGGCATGTTCCACAGAGTGAGAGAGAGGAAGAGTGACAATGATACTGAATATTCTTTATTAGACGTAGCTCGCGCCTCTACTGATACAGGTGTAAAATTATATTAACACTCGAAGCACTTCAAACCTTGTAGTATTCCGCACAATAACATGCACCGTATATGTTTGCAACCTGTTGGGCTTTCGAAAGCATCGGGGATCCTTGGAGAATCCTTGGAGAAACTAAAGGTGAGAATGTGAGGCAGTTCACAAGCACGAATCACTGTCACAGGTAAACTTCATGTTCCGGCTCTTACAACAGAACTCCAGGACTTCATCAACGTAGGTCCGTTGTAGAAACATGCAGCGAATTTCTCACATACCTATCATATCTCTTGTCCTCAACAACAAACAATTCACCATCATATATCGCTCAAATGTTATAAAACATTATTTGGTCATATGGACAATTGCGAAAACATGTCCAGCCGCCATCTTGAACATCGCTCACCCCCAGAGTATGATTGTGTAAGATAGTGTGTGGTAGTGTGTGGTGTATGTTTGTTATGTGTGTGGTGTGTGTTGTGTGTGTGTGTGTGTGTGTGTGTGTGTGTGTGTGTGTGTGTGTGTGTGTGTATGTGTGTTGTGTGTGTGTTGTGTGTGTTTGTGTGTAATATGTCGTGCGTATGCAAGGTAAGTGTACGTTGGTAGTATTACAGTGGGCCACCGTACTGCTTACTTAAGTAAAGAGGTCCGCGGTGCCAACTACTCTGAGAACCACTGCTGTAGAGTCATGCAGTCACTAGTCACACCCCATTACTAAACAAACAAAGGAACCAAAGACAGTACCAAAATAGTAATCAGCCACCCAAGCAAAGTCATGTTTAGAGACATGCAGTGACCGATGTGTTACTGAAGTGTTTTAATGCTGTATTATAAACTGCCCTTACTTATAAAAAGTGTGACATAGCTTACCTGCAAACACTCCAGAGATGGCAGTACCAATTATCGGAGTCTTAAAGCGCGGGCTGACTTTAGCCATAAACCGGAAGATGACGCCGTCAGTTCCCATGGCATACAGTACACGAGGCAGTGGAAACATAGCGCCCAGCAAACTGTCACAACAATTGTCATTTCAAATTAATGCCACGCCACATGTGCAAGTGGGTGCATACATAATAACAATGTAAATGATGCAAAATAAACCTGTAAAACAGGATGCAGACAGCATATAGATAACCAGGTATATGATGCAACCTGTAAACACATTGCAAACTTCAACATCTTATCACTGTCCATCCTGCACTAGATTCTCTCAGCCAACTTCAGATCTTGTCATAGCATACACAGCCCCAAAGTTGAGCCCCATACAGCGCTGAAAAGGTAGAGAATGTAACCCACTCACTACCTTCTCCTTTGCAAACAAATCAGGTCTGCATTTCTGCTGGGTGGTTAGAGAGCAAACTGCTGTAAAGAACAAACTTACAAGGCCGCCAAGGTTCCTGCCGACATCGCTCTGTGGATCCACAAGGGGCACAAACCACCACACCATTACAAGGTAAGTTGCACCAACTGGTGGCAGCTTGGAAAACATACTCTGAGATTTCTTGCGCAACTGGCATAACCATGTAAAGGATATGTGTGGGATACAATATAGGAAACTCTTACCTTGTTGACAATCCACACAAAGCACCAACAGCTATAATGTAACGTGCAACCCCCCATCCTTCACGTTCAAAAATGAAAGGAAGAGGCGCATTGGCATCAACCAGGTAGTAAGGACACATGAGTGTTACAATGGCGGAGATACCACAGTAGGCGAAGCTAATCACAAGCAGTGCCACGACAATGCCAATAGGAATGGATTTTTGTGGATTTTTGGTTTCTTCTCCTGTCCAAGAAAAATATAACTTATAATGAAGTAAATTGCTAAAATGAACCTTTCTTACATAAAGATTATTTGTCTGAGAAGATAACCTAGCATATTGAGCTACAGTTGGAAGAACAACACATTTAAAGAAAATGTTGCATATAATAATAATTTAATGCAAATAAAACCACTTTTTATCTCTAAAGTTTACTTAGTACAAATACTAAATCAGCAAAACGGATATAGGTCGTATAATCTCTGGTGTGAATATCTTATCCAAATCCTACTAACCCTCCATGGATAGCCAGGCTCCAGCTTGGGGTCAGCAGGAAGTGCGCTACCAGAGCCAAAGCAGAAATTAACCTGAGAGAGGGAACATCCCACGGAACGTGGAACATACGCACGTTACACCAGTACGGAAAAGTACAATTCACCCATGAGCTAAAGCGGTACGGGTGGGACATTGTGTGACTAGCGGAGGTCAGGACATCCTCGATGTACTCGGTGACTGGAAGACCAAGGTCAGTCCAGACGCCAACCAGCAGTGGGCAGGAACGGTGGGCATAGAATTTGCGCAGAGCCAAAGACTCGCCTTAGTTAACACATAACCCCACAAGAAATCAAGGACAACCACGTGGTACTCAGACTGGTCCATAATAGAACATATCCTGCTGCTGAGACGCTTCAAATCCAGCATCAACAAGGCCAAGACAAGGGTGTACCCAGGCGCTGACACAGCGACCATGACTTTGTTTTAACAAACCTGAAACTGAAGCTGCAAGCCAAGCGACTCTCAAACACACACACACACCCCGAATTCGAAAAATGTGGAGAATGTGCAAGATCCTAACGTAGACTTCAAGGCCACAGTTAGACTGGCTGGTTGTGTTTTATGCCATGCCAGCAACTAAGAATATAGCACAGCGACATAAAGTAATCTTGCCTTAAAATGTTGAGGGGCAAATCCCGCAAGTGATATAACCAAAAAATCTTAACCAAAAAAGCCAGCACAAGAAGCAAGAATAAAGTAAAAGAGTGGGTAAAGTGTAAAAAAGAGTGTTGTGGTCCGAAACGCCACCAACAAATCAAAACTCAAAACCACAAACCATCAGGACATAAAAAGCTTAAATCTTATGATAGAGCCTATCCTTAAAAAATGTAAAAATTATGATTGGAGGCACACTCTTCCCACACAAAGACATCCACAAGGCAACATGGACATCACCAGATGGGATCACAAAGAACCAGATAGACCATGTCATCATCAACCGAAGATGGAGGAGCTCACTTCAAGATGTCAGAGCCTACAGAGGAGCAGACACTGCCAGTGACCACACTCTTGTGATAGCCACAGTTTCCCTGAAGCAGAGTGGACTCCGGCAAAACTGAAAGATCCAGCCACCGAAAGGGCCTTAGCTATGGAAGTAAAGAACAGGTTCCAGGCACAAGGTGACCACAAGAGATGACCTTAAAGGACTTCAATCGAGTCTTACAGGTAACAGGAGAGAAAATACTGAGCTTCCAACGGAAAAAGAAAGAACAGTGGTTCAGAGAAGAGACATGGAAGAAGATAGAAGAGAGAAAGTCAGCCAAACAAAAAAATCAACAGCACCAGATCTGAACGCCTGAAGGAACAACACAGACAAAGATATACAAAACTAAACAAAGAGGTAAAGAGGATGACAAAAACCGACAAAAGAGACTACACAGAGAAACTGCAGAGGGTTAGGGTTAGGGTTAGGAATACGCGGGACCTGGGGCCGATAATCCGCGCGGGGCCGGGGTAATGGAGTACGTGTATTAACATCCCTATTGATATGATGCCGGAAGCACTGATTTATATACAGTTAGATAGGCGAATTTTACCTTGAAGAAGTCTGATTTTAAAGATCCCCTTTCAGCATTTTTCCATTTAACACAGAATATATTTTAAGTTGACAAAATCATAAAGATGACCTCGGGGCTGAAGCGCGGGGTTCCTTCGAGAGCGTGGTCTGGGGCGGCCGCCCCATTTGCCACCCCCAAACGCCACCTCTGAGAAACTGGCAGATGAAACAGAAAAAGCAGCAAGGAAAAATGACCGAAGACACTGTACAAGATAAACAAACAGCTAAACAACGGGTTTAAGAACAGTGATGTGCCAGTGAAAGACGTGAGTGGTAATGTTGTCGAGGGAGAGGCAGGAAACTACAGCGCTGGAGGGAACATTTTGAGTCAGTTCTTAGCAGACCAGGTCCCCCTCAGCTTGCAGACATCCAGCCAGCAGCTATAGACCTTGACATCTGCACAGACCCTCCAAGCCTGGAAGAAGTGACAGCAGCAGTCAAGACAATGAAGAGCGGCAAAGCACCAGGGGCAGATGGAATAACAGCAGAGATGTTGAAAGCAGATATAAATGTGACAGCTCCCAAGCTGACTGAAATCTTCAGGCAGGTTTGGGAATCAAGGCAGTTCCCTGATGCGTGGAAGACAGGGCTCATCTTCAAGTTACCCAAGAAAGGAAATCTTGGAGACTGCAATAATTGGAAGGGCATAACACTTCTTTCTCTCACCAGCAAGGTCTTTAGCAAGATTGTTCTGTCAAGACTGACAGCAGCCCATGAGAAAGACCTCCGACCACAGCAAGCAGGATTTCGCCCTTGGCGATCCTGCTCTGAACACACCTTCATTCTGAGACAAAGTTTGGAGCAGACCAACGAATGGAACACACCACTATACATCAATTTCATCGACCTGGAGAAGGCTTTTGACAGCATCCACCGCTAGTGCTTGTGGAAGATCCTGAGGCATTACTGAGTCCCTGCAAAATTTGTTCAGGTCGTTGCAATGCTGTACAGCGATTTCAAAGCCCAGGTTGTCTGTGACACGGAGCTCACAGACCCCTTCAACGTCAGTACCGGGGTGAAGCAGGGCTGCATTCTGTCGCCATTCCTCTTCATCCTGACCATGGACTGGATCATGAAGACTTCCACCGACAGTGAGAGGAGAAGGATCACATGAACCATGACTATGACAGCAACAACAACGCTGGAAGACTTGGACTTTGCTGATGACATTGCCCTGCTGTCACACCGCCACCAAGACATGCAGGAAAAAACAAATGCCTTCTCAGAGTCAGCTGGAAACCTTGGCTTGAAGGTCAGCACAAAGAAAACTAACAATATGAGAGTGTACGCCACAGTCCAAGACAGCATCAAACTAAATGGAGAAGAGATTGATTGACAGTTTCACCTATCTTGGGTCCAAAATGTCAAACACCGGGGATGCGGAGGTGGAGATTCGAGCCCGACTGGCGAAAGCCAGCCACGCCTTCGCCTCACTCATGAGCACATGGAAGGCAAAAAACATCAGTCAGAAGATCAAGCTGAGAATCTTCAAGTCAACTGTGATCAGCACCCTCCTTTACGGATGAGAATCATGGAAGATGACCAAAACCATCAGTAACAAGCTTGACGTCTTCCAAAACAGATGCCTCAGGCGCATACTTAGCATCTTGTGGCCAAACACCATCACCATCACCAACGAAGAACTCCACTGAAGAGCTGAAACCGAGTCCATCACCACGCAGCTTCAACGAAGGCGTTGGCGATGGATTGGACATGTGCTCCGCCAGCAGACAGCAGACCTTTCCAGAGTCGCCCTACGATGGACTCCAGACGGCCGAAGAAAACGAGGCCGCCCAAAGGAAACTTGGAGAAGAACAGTGGAAAGGGAGATGAAAGGAAAGGGCTGGACATGGGGTCACCTAGAGACATGGGGTCACCTACAGCGGGTTTCAGCCGATCGACATCGATGGCGGACTCTGGTTGAGGCCTTATGTGCAACTTGATGAAAAATAGATAGATGGAGATGAAACAGAATCCAGGATAGTCAGAGAGAAGTTACTGATAGCACTGAAGAAAGATGAGGTCACTGTTGTCGCCTTTTCTTAAGGCTGCGAGATCAAGACCAATCTCTGGAACAAGAAGAATCCAAGGAGGAGCTCGTAGTAGAGGGAGAGGCTGTACCTGCTGTACATCTACTCCGGCAGCTTATAGGTGAGGTGCGACACGGGATGATAAAGGTTCTCGCTCCTTGATAAGAATGACATACAGGGCAGCCGTGTCATTTTCTTCGGAATTGTTGTCGAAGTAACTTCAGATAGAACACCTGTAAAAACCGGCATAGAGCTAGAACAGAAGCAGGCCACAGAGAAAAGAGATACATGAAAAGAAAGGCATTGTAGAAAAAGAAGACAGGAGAAAGACCAGTGTAGACAGAAGATAGCAAAGATAGAACTGTAGGGTGACTAGGAAAGGTTTGCTAGAGAAAGAGGATAGATGAAAGGACCAGTAAGAAAGAAAATAAAATAACATAAGAGAAAGGAGTGGGCCGGCACAAGAAGCTCGGCCCATGGGGGCATGTGCTAAAATGGATCGGGGGTTGCATAGTCACTGAAAAAGGCATAGGCTGTGTTGCGTGGTGGTGTTTAAACTTGGGTTCAGGTTTGTAAGCCACACATACAGCCCACCACCTCCGACTTCAGCACTCATGGACCACTCTTTGTCTGGTCTCTACCCTTCGACCTGTCCGACTTGGGTGACCCTGCTAGGAGCTGATGCTCTTTTCTGTTGCGGCCATAGCTCTTAGGTCCATCGAGACACGCAAGCCCCCGACCGCGGCAAGGTGGTGATCCAGCTCCGTGGACGCTGGGGGGTGGTACGCGACAATATATTTTCCTTTTAATATTCTCGGAACATTTGGTGAAGAGAGCAGCAAGACAGTGAGTGTGAGTGTGTGACATGTATGACTTGCCACAGCCACAACCATTAACCAGTGTTACAGTAAAAGGATTTGGAACCCATGAGAGTCTTGTGCTTGTTATTGCGGTGAGATTGGGAAAGCAACCCCCCATCTGTTACATACACACCTATGAGCTCTTTACCTCTTATATATTAAAATAGAGCAGCTTTCAGGATCATAGTATCCGAACCTACATTTGTTCCCACCTTTTCTTCAGTTAAAACATAAATAAAACATCGTACAGCCTTTACCGGATTTGTCCTAACATGCTATGTAAATGCAGATCAGTTGCCCATCAAAAATGCTATTTTTCCTCCCTTATATCAATGTAATTAAAGCAGGCACAAGTACAAATTAGCTCTCACCTGTTGTAGCTATGCAGTCAAAGCCTACATATGCATAAAAGCAGGTTGCTGCCCCGGACATCATGCCAGAAAAGCCAAAGGGCAAGAATCCACCACTTCCAGCTTGAGGTGGGACCTGAACAGATAATAATAGTGCCTTACTCAGAGAATCTAGACAGCTTAAAAGGACTTTAATCTTGTGCCATTACGTAGACAAATCACAATGTTTTGAAAGGGAAAAATTTTTTTTTTACATATGCTAGATAATTTTTGTTGATAATCAACACACACCAATACATGTATTTTGATATTCTTTTTCCAATACATGTATTGATAGCAATGGAGAAAACAATACTGGGTTTGCATCATTATCTCTGGTAAGTTTGGTTAAAGGAGAGGAATATATGGCTGGTTTTGTAATACATAATATGTAGCTCCATAACTCAAGGTAAAAAAATGTGTATTTTACTAGTAAACTGAAGAAAATTTTGGAAATATAAGTGACACATATCTTCATTTCAAGCGCCAATCAACTTACTTCATCGTGTGATAAATTCCAGTTTTGAATCTTTGCCTTGAACAAGCCACATATGATGACATATGCAATGACAAAGAGGTTGATGCAAGTAAAGATGTTGTTAAAGCGCGTGGACTCCTTCACTCCAATTGCTAGCAGAGCTGTTATTAAAGAATCACATATAACTCATTTCACACTGACATTGCACAACAGTCTGAAATACATTTTGCGTGTTTGTTTGCGTGTTTGGACATGCATGTGTGTACTCAAGGTGGGCATTAAAAGTATGAAATATGTTCATTCCCGCTATGGTATGTTCTACTACAAAAAATAGTGATTACCTCAAAGTTTCTGGTAGAAGTATATGTTTGACTAATTTTAGACTGATGAACCAGATAAAAACCGGCACAACTTATATTTTAGTGTATATTTATTTACAAGGGTTAAAGTGGAGAATTGTTTTACAAACACCAGTGGGCTTTCAATTGTGATGCTCTTGGTAATGTAGCCGGACCGATCCGCGCTTCCTCGCTCAGGCTCACACTGCGGCCCTCTAGTGTCAAGTCAGTCTGTTCCTCGCTAGTACTTAGTATGCAGGACAGAAGATGCAATTTTCTGCTAAAATGTTAGCTCTCGTTCAGGTCACTTGAGAGGTCTGTGGTGTTTCACTTCGAGATGAACGTAGGAAATAATCCTTTAAGTTTGTGCGAAGGTCAAAGCGAAGAGAACCGGTGTGACCCTGTGTACCCGTTACAGTTACACGAGGGAAGAGTGTGACTAGATCAGCCACTCACCATCTCATCATCTCATCTCGCTCAGAGCATGCCTCGGGCGTGCGAAGTAACAGCCACATCTACGGGTCATCATCTCATCATCTTATCAGCTCATCATCTCGCTCAGAGCGTGCAGCGGGCGTGCGAAGTAACAGCCACATCTACGGGTCATCATCTCATCATCGCTCAGAGCATGCCTCGGGCGTGCGAAGTAACAGCCACATCTACGGGTCATCATCTCATCAGCTCGCTCACATGGGTCTACGGGTGTTTCAGGTCACGCCTCGTCTCACATTCCGGTCACCTCACTTATCTCTGCTGTGTCAAAACTACTGACGACTCAACTCTCTTTCGTGCTGGTGATGCACGTTTGCCTCATTCCCATAGATTTATTTACATTATTTACACATAATACAGATACTATTTCTATTCCAACCCACCTACCTAAACTACTAAAACCTAGCACCTAACCCCCTGGGGTGGGGGATGAGGGGAGAATGGGTGACATGAGCAGCTTTCCAGTGGGACCAAAGCACCTTTGCGGCAAAATGGCACTTCTCTCGTACTCAGGGCTAAGACTTTACTGCTCTGCCAAGCAGGACAGTATACTAAACAATCGAAATTCTTGTGGCAGGCTGAAAAGGTTACAGAAATATGGTCCATTAGAAAGGAGAGCACAGACCCTCTCATTTTCCATTTCCTGACAGCACTGATCCGCTCTCTGTTTTCCTCCTTTAAGAGTTTCCTGACAGATGAGAAACCTTAACAAGTGGGGTGCACAAAGGATGTCTTACAGTTCAAGCTTGAACAAGTCTTGAGTCCAAAACCTTCTGTTCCAAAGTTGAATGCACTAATCATATGGCTTCCTATCTAGCTATAACTTAGTTGTCAGAAATTATTAATGACTATATAATTCTTTTGTCCACAATGCCTAATGGACTGATTGTAACTTATTATGTGGTATATGAAAGCAAAGATTACCTAGTTAATTGGTAAGACAAATGAATAATTAGAAAATAACTCATAGCTTATTTGATTCTGTTTTCAGTCACTGAGGCCTAATAATTAGTCTGATTACACTATCTTTAAACAAATACTTCTTGCCACTATATCAGTGAAAGTATATCACACTTTTTCAGAAATGCCTTATTACCTGTTAGAAGAAGTGTAATGGCAAAAGAGAACAAGTCTGGGTAGCTTGAAAAACCAGTCAGATGAATGGGCATATGTTTCTTGAAAAAGTCTTGTATTTGGTTGTCAATCAGGGAATCGAAGTAGGCACTCCAGGCTCGTGCGACACTAGCTGTGCCTAAAGGGTAGAGAGGAAATAGGAAATATTAGATCAAAGGGTCACAAGCATTTTCTTATGATGCCTATATCTCACAAAGGGGGAGCGGATAGCCAAGTGGTGACAGCACTAGCTTCCAAAGTCCTACCCCCCTCCATTTTCCCTCCACACACACCTTTCCCCAGTTTATTCAGCTGTTGAATAAGCAGGAGAAGAAAATGCAAAATGGGAAAAATATCATCTTTCTTCTTCTTTGACACTCTCATGAGAACTCCAGAATATGCTATAGGAGAGGAAATTGCAAGAAAAGAAAGATCATCTCTCTATGTTGACACTCTAATAGGAAATACAGAATAGGTAGAACAAAAAGCAAGAAGGGAAAGGAGAATACTTCTTCCACACACTCAAGGGAAATCCAGAAGCTTTCACATAGTCTGTAGTATTCCAAAGATCTTTTTCTCATCAGTATGTCAGTCGACCATGAATGCTTTTAGGTTAAGGTGGGTTGGACAGACCTGAAGAGGCTGGCCACTGTCACTGGCGCCATGCTGCATGTTATTCAGGTATTCACTCTGTCATGCAGGACTAAAGCTATTACTTACTGGGAGGACCATTTTCAGTCTCTAAAAGTACTTCTTTTACATGGTAAAGAAACTAATATTCCCTCCAAACTGAAAAATGTTTGGCAATGGACCACCAATTCATTCCTAAAACAAACAACAGAAGACAAAAAAGAGGAATCCGTTGGACACTTAGATCTGTACTGGATGACTTATATTAAGCTGATGAAATGATTGCATTATCCAGCCAACACAAAGCTGCGCAGGAAAAGATCAACAATCTGATTAAAACTGCAACAAAAATGGGACACAGGCAAAACGAAAAAAATGAGTCAGAATGCCAAGTCAACAAAACCCATTACAAACCCAGAACAAAAAAAGTACAGAAAGTCAATGAATATGCATACCTTGGTAGTCTAATAACAACAAATGCAGATACAGAAAAGGATGAGAAGAACAGACTCTTCAAAGCAAATCAACCCTTTGACATTCTAGAAGAAATTAGGAAGACCAAAACTCAAAGGAGGAATTCAAAATTAAGAATCTTCAGAAACAATGTCCTCTCGGTCTTACTCTATGGAAGTAAGTGCTGGGAGACATCAGCAAATCATTGTCTGAGGAAAATTGTCAAAATATTCTGGCATAATACAATTACTAATAAAAAAACTGTTACAAGAGCCAGCTGCACACATATGACAACCATAATTAAAAAAAGATGGAAGAGGCTAGGGCATGTGTGCAGAATGAAACCAGAGGCACCACCCAAAATAGTCCTTCATTAGACAGCTGATGGCAGACTATGATGGAGGTGTCCATTGGATGCCTTACATACAACCCTAGGTAAGTAAGTAATCTATATGGTTGTATAGTCATCCCTTCGCCTGTGATACATGAAACATGTATCTTTTGGAATTGCTGTGGTATAAGCCATAGGTAATTTTATATGCTTGGAGAAAGTCATCCCTTAGCCCGTGATGTATGAAGCTTGGCAGCCTTAGGTCCTTCTTGATCTACATTTCTTTCAGAAGCCTAGGGTAGATGCAATCAGGATGCTTGGCTTTAAAAAGATTGAGTTTCTTGAGCTGTGTTACAACTTGCTGTTCCAGGATCTTAATATCTCTGACAGCTTTTCATTCTATCTAAAGCAAAGAATGGAAGACACATAATATAGTTTTTGTTGGACTTGTAATACAAATATCTGAAATAACTGTTTAGATTGCTTCAAAATATCACCTATAATGTACTCCAGAAGCAGATTCCAGCCAATAATGAATGCCATTAACTCGCCAACAGTCACGTAACTGTAGACATAAGCTGATCCAGCACGGGGGACACGAGCAGCAAACTCTGCATAGCACATTCCTGCCAGTGAAAGTATATATATATAGGGTGTATAGATATACACACATCTCCAATAAAAGATAGATAACATATTACAAGATAACATTTTATATGAAAATTATCACAGTATAATCAATATGAACAGAATTCATCTTTCATCTCTTTATTAAAATGAAATATTTTAACTTTAATTAATCTAACTATGATCAGTATCATAGACACTTGATACATTTATAATCATCGTCAACATACACCCCATGTATGTTTACCACACAATGCATCCTAGGTCGCAGATGATCCTCTTTCTGATAGAGGAAAGAAGTTCGTGAATGACTTTAGGCACGAAGATTTCAGTTCAAGATGGTGTTAAACTTACAAGTGTACGGACATCCGCCGTTTCCTGAAAAAAAGTCTCCCAACTGGTCATTAAGTAGCACTGCACTCAGGTTGTGAAAGGATGCACAGTCCCGCAGAAAGTCATCCTGTTTTTTTTTTCTATGGGTTTCTTTCTTTGAAAGTGGTATGACTATTAACTGCATCCATTCTTTATGTTATTCTTTGCGGTCCCAGGTCTTTTGGCACAGACTAGTACATCCTCTTTGTTTCTTTCCATCTTGAATGTGTAGGTCAGCAGGGACGTTGTCGATGCCTGAGAACTTCTCTCCCTTCAAACTGTGTACAGATATCTAGACCTCTTCTAATGGTACTTATAGTAGGTCTGTAAGCTCGCTGGTTTCCATCTCATTGGGGTCTCTCCTCAACTGGAACTTGTACTGATCTTTGCAGTGTTTGGGCCATAGGTTAAGTCCAGCAGCACTTTCTTCCCCTTCCTGAAAGCGTTCACCCTATGATGTCGCTTTAACATCATTATTTATTTGAAATCTGTGTGTTTCTTAGTATACACTATTGTGTCAATAAACTCACCAGCAAAAGCAGAGGCAACTCCTGCCACAAAGAAAGACAACACCACTGCTGGACCCGCTGTCTGCTTAGCCACCTGACCCGCCACAATGTAGATCCCAGTTCCAAGAGTGCTGCCAATACCTGAAAATGAATCAGTGCATCATTTACTCAGTCCCATTCAATTAAAAGACGAACAGCCTGCTTTCACTAAATGGCATTCTAACAAACGTACTGAGAAGTCTGTGCTTTATAACCGCACCATGGCTAATCACGGTCCCAGAACTCACTCTAACCTGACTAGCATCACTCCCTTCATCGCCTTCATCCTTGTGGTTTCAGAGAAGATGCTGAGTGTGCGACCAGTCTTTTGGGTTTTTTTTCCTCCTAATTTATAGCTCGCTTTCGGTAGTCACTGGTTTTCAACTATTTTATTCTATTCTTATGATAATTATAGTTATTTTATCTCTGTTTCTCAGGAAGGGGATGTGTGTGTGTGTGTGTGTGTGTGTGTTCGTGCGTGTGTGTGTGTGTGTTTGTGACATGTCACAAGTTGATAATATTTGTGTCACTGTGTGAGCCAAAGGCAAATTTCTGATCTGGACGCGCTGTGTACAGACAATACTGATGGGTTGGTCGGTCGATTGATGAAAATCTGTTTTCTCCCTTAGCCGTCATTGAGGTTCCTGGCATCTCAAGTGGCTAGCGAGGTGAAGGAGGTGCACGGTAGAAGGACTAACCGCCGGCTGCCCTTGGGGGGGACGATCTCATGTCTCTTTTCTACGACTCAAGTGTCGTCGTTAATGTCTCTACAGTCGCATCCCGGTATATATATATCTGGTCAGCTCGGTATCTCTCCAACTCCCACGTCTCGGACATGCTCTGGTGACTCTCGCACTTCATGGGTTCGTCAATGACTTCCTGATGAAAACCAAGTTTACCGGAGGGACTGGCCGGTCTGTTCCCCAGATCTGAATCCCATTGAACATGCAAAGGATGTCATGGGCCAGCAACAGAGCAAACCACTCCCGTGCAGTTGACATCAATCAAAAACTAATTTCTTCAGTAAGAGTGGCAGGCAATTCTTCAAAGGACTCTGAGAACATTGGTTCAGCTCATGAGACAATGATGCCTTTTCTGTATTCAGGTCAATGGCGGACACACGATACTGACTTTCTTTTTCTCTGATATCCCTTTCCTGAATTTTGAAAACATGGTTTATGTCACACCAAATTCTTGTTGTTAAAATGATTTGTTTCAGTGACATTGGGTGATAATGTTTCATGCAATGAATAAAGAAATGCTTTGATTCAATATTACTGTACCACACTGTGATCAACTACACAACAGGCCTTTCAATTGTTTTGAGCACAATATTTATACTCACTTGCGGACACCACGGAACACACGGTAGGTTTAAAGAAAACTTGCCGGCACCAGTTGTTTACAGCCGCGTATTTTGTAAACTGACCAGACTGACCGTCACTCGGACAATGCCAGACGCGCGGGAACTTGGAACAACACCTGCCTGAGCACTCACTGTACTGTGCCATATTTATTTATTGTACTACAGGTCAACTATATCATACAAGACGATACACACATGCCGTGAAAATAACAGGCTACTACGTTTGTAATATAACATACCAATATATATATACGAACGAAACAACACCTGCCTGTGCACTGTACTATGTCCCAGGGTTATTTTTCAATATTTCAATTATATATCACACAAAACTATACCTGAAAATAGAATGTTTATAATAAATATGCAATATTACATATAATACATATGCAATATAACATGGCAATGCCTATGTAATATAGCATGATAATACATAAAAACATAATATCATAATGATCAAACATTTTGACGGATTATCAATGGTTGTGGTCAGGCTCAGAGGAGCAAGGGTTAAAAAGGGTTAGGGTTAGAGCAAATAAGGTTAAAGCAGTTACGGTTAGAGCAGTCAGGGTTAGAGCAGCAAGGATAAGAGCAGGGTTAGGATTAAAGAGTTGGGGTTAAAGAGCGAGGGTTAGAGCAGTAAGGTTAGAGCAGGGTTAGAGTTAGAGCAATGAGAGTTAAAGCAATCAGGGTTAGAGCAGCAAGGTTAGAGCAGGGTTAGGATTAAAGAGTGGGGTTTAAAGAGCGAGGGTTAGAGCAGTGAGGCTTAGAGCAGTCAGGGAGAGCAGCAAGGGTTAGAGCAGTAAGGTTAGAGTTAGAGCAGCGAGGGTTAGAGCAGTAAGGTTAGAGCAGGGATAGGGATAGAGCAGTGAGCCCTGTGAGAACTTACCCAGGCCGATCAGATCCCATGTCGTGAGACATCGATGAAGGCTGGTATCCTCTATGTTATCATCTGTGAATACTTTTTTTCGTACCAGCTTCTTCATGAATCCAACACATCCTGACATTCTCCTCGCCTGAAAGAAAAGCAGTTCTTAGTAAACAATATCTTGCCATTATTCTATGCTAAAAGAAAACAAGTTTTGTTAACCCACCATATCTTGCCATCCTCCTTTCCTAAAAAGGACAGGTTTTTAAATTCATTTAGTTATCAATTACCATACCTTCTAGCTCTGCGATTGATATCTGCTTTTGATCTACCACACCAACTGGTCAGGTGGATTGTGGATTTTTTGACATGCAGACAGCAGAGGGTGTATGTTAATTGTAATTATTCCGACATTGTTGTCACAAGCACCGGGTCCCCACAAGGTTGTTGTCTATCACCCTTGTTGTTTATTTTGTATACCGACAGCTGCAGAAGTATGGAGGAGAATAGCTACCTCATTAAGTTTTCTGATGATGCTGCACTGTTGACTCTTTTACAAGAACATAAGACAGATCATGGTAATGCCTTAACTGACTTTGTACAGTGGTGCGATGAGAACTTTCTTGAGTTAAATGTAGACAAAACAAAGGAAAGGAATATAGATTTTAGCAGAATCAAAGATTAGTTTGTTGCTCCCAGTGTGATACATAGCAAACCTGTTGAAACTGTTGCCTCTTTCAGGTACCTGGGAACTGTTTTTGATTGCCAGCTTAAATGGACTGTAAACACTAACACATTGTCACGTGGCCAGCAAAGAATGTACCTTTTGTGGAAGTTAAATAGCTTCTCTGTTAGCAGAGCAATTTTAGTTCGTTTTTATCAATCTTTTATTGAGAGTCTTTTATCCTTCTCATTTGTATGCTGGTTTTATAATTTATCTGTCCATGACAGGAACAGTTTGAATAACATTGTCCACATCTGTTCCAAGATAATTGGTATTAAACAGAGGGACTTGACTTCCTTCTGTAATCAACAATTAATTAGGAAGGCTTCCCGCATTATGTCCATACCCGAGCATGTGCTAGCGGGAGAATTGGTTTTATTAAGCTCAGGTAAACGCTATGCCATGCCAGTATGCAAAAGCAACAGGCACCTGAAATCTTTTGTGCCATCCGCAGTTCAGCTACTCAATCACAGATGAACTATCAGCGGTGTGTGTGTGTGTGATGGGTAGGTGTGCATATGTGTGGTTGTGTGTGTGTGTGTGTGTGTGTGTTTGTGTGTTTTTTGTTTTTTTTTTTCCCATATACATATATTTTGGAAACAGGGCACAGCTCCCATCTAAATTGCCCGTTGGGATTAATAAAGTCGGTTGTTAATGTTGTTATCGGTTGTTATTGTTAATTTGTGCCTCTGTATACAATACAACTTTATTAATCCACAAGGGCAATTCCAGATAGTATTCGTAGTAGCAATATATAGATAATGCATATGCATGCTGAAATAATTTCTCTCTCTCAAACACAAATCGAGTAGATACAGTTAGCGACCTTAGGTCACCTCAGCCCATACAAGATGGCGGCCAGTAGAGTTTATCAAGTCAATGTCACGTGGGATGAATGAGTTGCAGTGACGGTTGCTTCTGTAGACATCGGTACCTACAGCTAGACTACAAAAGTGAGAACTCACAGGCCAACACATGGTCAGAAATACTAAGAGTGAGAACTCACAGGCCAACACATGATGAGAAATACAGAGGACGCGTGATGCCTTCCTGGGGATTTGCTGATGACAAAAGGCTGCCAAGTCCCTCTGCCTGGTTCCGGTGATCTTGGGACAGATATAAACAAGGTAGACAAGACTGTTCCTGTTCCCTAGAGAGAGGCTGTGGTATCAAGAGATAAAAGAAAAAGTGATGAAACTTTCAATGAAAGACTGATAAAACCGAGTGAGGATGACAGCTGACAGAAAGATGTGAGTTTCCGTAGGAGGTACAGACGTTGTTGACTTACGGAGGATCATGTCAGTGTTGATGTCACATTGAAGCTTTTTATCAAAGACAGTATCTAGATACATGTTGTAAGAGTCCACTACCTCCATGGCATCATCATGGATAATACTGATGACTGTCTTAGGCCTGTTCGTCTCCAAGACGAAAATCATTTCTATCCGTAGTGCTTCTACAACTGCTAGTATACAGTATGAACAGTAGTGGAGACAAGGAGCAGCCTTGAGGGGAACCTGTACAGGTGACAACAGGATGGGAGAGAAGACCGTTAACAGAAACTCTTTGTTGTCTGTTTGTTAAAAAGTTGAGGACCCAGAGAGTTGGTGAGACTGATGGAAGTCTGAAACTAGACTCTCCCCCAAGTGAGGTTGCAGAAGAAAAATTACCGAAGAGAAGCCCGGCATGAGCTCTGGGTTCCTCCAGATGTTTGTACACAGTATTTAGTATAAACAGCTGAGAATCATCCACACATTGTCCAGCTCTGTAGTCAAACTTCAGAGGGTCAAGATGTTGATCAACAGCAGTCATAACCTCGATCACTCTTACAAGTGTCTCAAGTGAGTTCATGATGATTGACTAGTCTGAAGTCGCTGGGTTCGCTGGGCCTAGTGATTGTAGGGACAGGCACAATGTGTGAAAGTTTCCAGATATCAGGAATATCAGGAATGTGACCAGAATCCACAGACAGCTGGAATAGATGTTGTCAAAGTGGGGAAGCGTGACGTCAGCAACCTTGACTTGACAAAGCAAACTCTCCGATTCACTCTCTGCCAGCTATGAAACGGATTCTGGGGGTAATTCTACAACCAACTTGTAAACACTATGAAGGGCTGCATAAAGTTTATTGCGACATGCAAAATAACTCAAGGCCTAAAAGTGATGGCAGGTAAAGGTAAAATAAATGAATAAATAAAGGTAGGATAAATGAGGGTCCAACACAACCGAGACGATGTCAAACTACAAGTACGTTACATTAGTATTCATCGTGAGCACCGTGTCCGTGGCGTAGTGGGTACGAACACAGACGTCAGGGTATAACGTCTCTGGTACGAACGAAAAAAAATCGTCTGCCAGCAATCCATTAATACAAGTTGGTGGTCAGGCCTGAAGGCCTCAGGGGTAAGAACTCCGACAGTACTGTGCCGCAGTGTGTACTGGTGTATGACGAGTTTGTTTTTTTTTTTTTTTGTTAATAAATTATTATTATCTCCCTTACTAACATCTCATTATCTCTTCCTTGGGCGTGGGTTATCTCTATTTCCTTGCGTGCGCGTGTGTACGCGTATGTGTACTTCTCCAATCATTTTCCCTCATTTTCATCTACATGTGATTAAACTTCTTATTTGTACCATTCATTTCAACTTTGTTGTGGTCTACGTTCATAAATGGCTCGACAGGTACGTGGTGTCCCGCCTCTGGGTGAGCGAGTGGGTGTGTGTTGGTGCCGGTGTGTCAGCGGTTGCGAGCGTGCATCCAGGCGATGCTGGGAGGGGGGGAGGGTAACCGCGACATCCCGCACCTCCCTGTTTTTGCCATGTACAGTTCCAGTATAAAATGTAGGCTTCTTATAGTGTTCGATACATATAGTTAAGTTCCTTCGCTATCCAGGATTTTTTTTTTTGTTTTTTTTTTTTTTTTTAGGAAAGAGGACATTTTCCGTGAAGACAGAAAGTGATTAGGAAGACACAACATAAGTATGTTTCTATTAGTTCTGTCCAGGTCTATTCGCTTGTTTCAATGAAGCTTGCTTTCCAATCTATTTGCTTCTGTAGCGGGAGCTTGTTGAGGACAGTGCTTGTTCCCTCCACCCCGCATCCCCTTCCACCCCATCACTTGGTCAGTGCTTGCACCTGTTGACCGAAAGGCGGCTGGTCCTGCTTGGAAAAGCAGTAAAACTTTATTTTGAGCAAGTGAGTAGCACCATTCTGCCGCAAGGTGCTATGGTCCGCTGGACAACGGCTCACGTCACTCAACCTTTCCCTCCAAGTAAAAGCACCCTGAGTACGAGAGAAGTACCATTCTGCCGCAAGGTGTTGTGGTCCCGCTGGAAAGCGGCTCACGTCACTCAACATCTAACTTTTATGTAAACTACAGTTCTGTCCACCCTGAGTGTTCTTCAAACTTTATCGATATTCACAAAAAATGTGTTTAGCTGACACAACCATTAATTGTTGCTTTTACCATAGGATGAAGGTGCTTAATTGTCATACGTAGGTATGAACCTTCGTGTAACTAGGTGCGCCAAAGATATGCGCAGAAATTTATGGTGAGGAACGTTAAAGTACGGTCCTGCTATGAGTGATGCACAAACAGCAGATTACGATGTTTACAGTCTATCTAGAATATTTCGTTCAGAGAGGAGCCATCTACTTACAGAGTGTGCCCAGACTGAGGCATGCGCCAACGTGAGCACTGCTACAAGTGTGTCAAAATAAAATTAATATAAGCTTGATAGCGTCACACATACACGAGAAGGGGTCCAGTCGAGCTTTTGATAATCAAAGACATTTAACACATAACATGAGTGCAATAAAATAAGCATCTTGCACATAAAACATCAAGTAATTAAAACAGGCAACAATTAAGGAGCACGCAAAAATATGGATCGTCTGCTACTGTTATTCACTTGTTGATATTGTATTTGTTATAGACGTATAGGCATGATTCCCTTTCTTGCAAGCTGTAACAGCGTTTACAGAGAAAATAATTCTTTTTCTAAATGTAGGTCATTGACATTGTGTAGAATAACAATTAATGCCTGAAAGTGATGTTAATTAACTGATGCCGAGGATCGAAGTACCAGGCTTCACTGAAACTATAGACGCCGATGGCGATGCCCAAAGCTGTGAATTTTGATGTTTACTCTGTCTAGAAAATTAACGAGAACCACGGCTGGGCATTTGAAGCTAATTAATTGAGGTTGAATGTACTTTGCTAACAATAGTGTTCATATACTGTACAGTAAAGGTCTCATGCATGCACACAATTCTCTGAAATCTTCAAATACACTTTGGTTTTCTTTTGTTTGTTGTTGTTTTTTGTTGTTTTGTTTGTTTGTTGTATGTGTGTTTTTTGTTTGTTTTTAATCTGCCTACGAAAGGGTGGCTGAATGAGCAACTAAAGGGAACAAACCCGCTCAGCAACAGCTGGGGAAGGGGAGACAGTAGAGTCCCTTACTATGGATGGCAACTTTAAGTGAACCAAGGATGTGTATAGGTGTATTTCTGTCTGTCTGCCAAGACCAACGCTTAGCTTCTTGCGAAGTGATCTGCTGTTATTCTCGGCGATCCGTAATAAAGAATGTGAATAAACCGGAAACTATGTCGTCTAATGCCTCGTTTTAGCAGTTAACTGAAAAAAAAAATCGTCTGCCAGCAGTCCAGGATTAGTTCGTGGGTGAACGCAAGAGCTGGATCAGACCATGAAGCCATCAATTGGATGATTCTGCTTGAACCACCCTAGTGGCTGTGCCCACCCCCTACATACACACTTCCCATACTGACCCACATTCCCACAGTAACTTTCTCATCCACAGTTGTGTTAACGTTTACTTTGTTTACGACGAAGTTGTTTTACTTGTTTTGTTTCCTCTGTACACCATAACGAGCTTGCGTGCTTGCCTGTGGTGAGTGTGTTGGGGAGTCTGCTGATCTACAGGGATAATGCTGACCGACTGCTTGTGTCAAAGACCAGAGCTTGCTGCCAGCAGGGAAGTGCTGCTATTACTACTATAGTAGTCGTAGGAGACTATGGCAGGTGTGGCTGAGTGGTATTTAATAGTCAGGTGTGTGTAGCTTTTTGTCAGCCTGCGTCGCTGCTGTTCGTTTCCCAGCCTGTGTCTGCTCTTGTGTGATCAGAGATGATCACATGTACACATTAAAAAAATGTTTGAAATTCAACTAAATAGGCGCCTGGATCTTACTCCTCGTCTTCCTTTATTAAGACTATAGTTCTATTGTAACAACACCACATCAGTCCTTGGAGATCATGGGAAACAGCCAGGAATATGGCCTGTTATCATTTACACCACTAGTACTCAGTTAATAAAATAAAAAGTAAGTAAAAGGTTCTGATGCTGTTATGACATCGGGGTACAGATCAAACTTACCTACCCGAGATGAGCAATAGCCCCGGTCCGACTGCAGCCGTGGGTGGAGCACCTGACTATGACAGTATGACAACCTGTGATGAGCAGTAAATCCAATCTTGCGCAGACGTGAAGAGAACAGCTGTGACAGCAAACCCACTACAGTGCCATTGCCAGGTGCGCTTGGCTTTGATGTACCTAGGTGTATGTCAGGCGGTGTTGCCGGAAGTTGACGCCCACCAAGTGACTGACGTGTCTAGAGAGACGCCGACCTTTCATGTGACACCTGACGGTCAGCTGTACCCTAGTATCAGAGTTCTCACCCCATTAAAATGCATTCCTATTTTGCACGTTCATTGCTCTGATCCTTATGATCCCTGTTTACATTCAGCAACTTTGTCAATAATTCCAGTTGTTTTTCTTTCTTTCGATATCTATTCTTATTGTCAATCATTTTCCTGGCTTTTTTTGTCAACATTTGATTATGTATTGATCGCTTGTCTTTCACTTAGCTTAAAGTAGGATCAATGTTTACTTTTATTAAACTCTGCAAGCGGACCACATTTTTCATCACACAGTGATGCGGAAGTTTATTGCGACACACAGGCACGCTGCTTATGTAAACCCTGTGGCAGCAGCTGTCAGTGTCTGTACCCACAAAGGGAGTGTCAGCATCTGAAAGCGTGACGGTTTACGTCTATGTTGTCTCGAACCAGTTGTGCCTAGGACAAGTAAGTTATTACAGAGAGAGCGAGGAGAAGGTGAATGGAAGTGTTAGTGATGCAAATGGCAAATGAAGAACAATAATGGATAATGAATAATGTAATTAAAGAAACGGATCAGGGCTCACCGGTAGAGAGCTTCGGGGGATCGCGTTAGTCAACCTCTGAGAGAAAGAGAAAGGGAAAGTCTGCCTTTAACTCCTTGTCTCGTACTTCAGCAGAAGTAATAATTACTCACTGTGCTTTGTTCTGGTCTAGACATGGCTGGTTCAATATCCGTGTGGTGCCGCAAGCTTCCTTCCTCCCCCACACTCCTGAAACAAATTTACTCAGCTCTCGACATCTGACTCCATAGAGGGTTAGGTTAAAGCTAAAGCAGGAGATGGTGCAGTCTGTCACTCCTCTTTTCCCAACGATCCTAGAAGAAAAAGGTTAGGGGACGACCTTTACCCCCTTTTTTTCAGGCCAGAAGACAATTTGTCAAAGATATTTTGATATGAGTACGCAAGTCTCATACTTGAATGTAGTGAAACCATTTGTAGGGATTTTCTCCATTTAGAATTTACGCTTTTCAGAGAGCAGGGCTACCGTGCATGTAACACAATTGTGTTTGAAGAATAATTTTTTTCGGATAGACTTTCAAATGAAGACACCGGCTCGTGGTCCGCTGTACACCGGTATATCACATGATTACAAAAGCCGCAAGTGTCGATGCCACAGATAACGATACACACAACAGACGTACAGTGTAGGTAGATGTCACCACGGTATGTCTGGGTGATAAGGTCACCGCATGCAAGCTAAACATGAGAGGTGACCCTACTTTGTGCTGTAATGGTGGCTGTGTGGTCTACCCTAGGACCCTAGGGTTATAATGGTGGCTGCATGGTCTACCTTAGTGTAGGACAGTGGTTTGTGTTGTCCACCATAGTCTGGGCCTTAGTTTGTGTTGTAATGATGGCCGTGGTCTACCCTAGCCTAGGACCTAGTTTGTGTTGTAATGGTGGCTGTGTGGTCTACCCTAGTCTAGGACAGTAGTTTGTGTTGTTGGGCGCCCATTGTGGTGTAAGTCAAGAGACTAGAACAGCTTTATCAAGCGACCTTTGAACCTCCACGTGGTGACCATATATCACTCAGCAGATAAGCGAATCTAAATGAGGAAACAAAATGTGAGATGTGGGACCTACTCAAACCAACCCACTAAACATGGGAGTGCACAGTCAATGTTGAACTCTTCGTGAAACAGAGGAACAATTATATTTTCCAATACTATAGAGATCAATACAACCCAACACTGACGTTTTCTTCTTGCTTCAGCCAGGGTATACAAAGGTCAGGGGGATGGAGGCGTGTGACAATAAACTGTATTCTTTATCGCTGATACTAGTCCCCAGCAAACACGCAAGATTTGGCCAAGCAAGGGCCAAGCTTGGGAAAATCTTGGTTAGCCCATTGCCAATCATCTTCCAAGCAAGCGCCAACGTTCTCGGTGCCGAGCAACGCTATCGCTCATTCAGCTGCGATGGGGATATTGGTAAAAGATTGGTGGACCAGTTACCAGCCAACATTCGCAATACAGACAGGGTCACCAAGTTTGAGCCAAGCTCGCTGACATGAATGATTTACGACTATCAAGACACGTTTTACAAAGCGCATATTTGTAATTATTTTATAGATTGTTAAATAACACATAAATACATTTTATACTTAATGGTTATCACAGTCTCAAAAAAATATAAAGTATATACACATGTAGATATATTATCAAGAATGATCCCTCATGCAACCCTTATTCGCACGTGTTCCGGTCGCCGCCTTATTTATATAAAGATAGAGCGACATTGGACTTGCACTCGATCTGATCTTCATTGTTCTTCAGGAAAGATCTTCACGCTTCTTCAAAATTTGTCAAGGTACAAGTACGCAGAATTTAAAATTTTAATATTCATTGACCAGCATCTGAAAATTTAGCAAAGATGAGCGATTCCTACTCAAACAGGAGATACATCAAAAGAAATTGCTCTAGGGACATGCAGTCAAATCTGCCCTACACATGTCGCAAAAGTTATCGAAATTAGAATCCCTAAAGACATCAGAAATCAAAACTACATTCAAATGAACATAATTTAAGTGTCTATGTACACATTATTGTAACAAAAATATGTACATTTTTGTTTTCCATTTTATTTTCTTGTTGGGTTGACACATAAAATTTTAATTACTTTTAGTTTCTTCAGGTACATCTGATTCAATACACCAAACAAATACATATATTTTATTATTCAGTTTTTCAAAGCAGAATTTGAGTCTATGTGAGTGTATATATATGTGTATATTGTTTTCATTTTCAATCACTAAACCCAAATGCATGCAAAGTTAAGTAAATGTCATTTCATTAGCAACATTTACTTTTGCCCTGAATTTTCTACTTATCTGTTCCTATCCTAGCATGTTACCATATTTCTATACTATGCAACAGGAAATTGATATTTGTTTGATGCTTCATAATTAATTTAAAGGATTTCTCTTTCTGTATATGGTATAAGTCAATGATGCTCATAAATTACGTTATTTTAACAACAGGGATGTATCTAGAGGAGATAGTGTGTTACATTTAAATGGATTGAGTATGAGTATATATAGGCATTGGAAGGATTTTTCTGCTCAAAGCATATTATTACTGTATTGGGTGGGCCCTTATAATATTAAATACACCTAATAGAAAATGCATGATCAATAAAAACAAAAGAAATAGTAAACAAGTTATTTAGGTTGATAAAGGCCAGTATCCAATTAAAATGAAATGCAGTATTTTGATTAAAGAAATAAGCTTTAGAAAGGACATTTAATTTGTGAAACTTTCGTATATAGTCTTTTCCAATTTATTTGCTAGGTTTTGATGATCAAAGATAAAGTTTTCAATTTAAAAGATGTACCACATTATCGAGCTATTCAAAGATGGAAAGAAGTCTGCAGCCATCGTACCCGATGAATGGCTAATCCTAAGAACACCAGTAGATATTTCTGGCCTAGCTCTAAAGCAGACTCCACCTGGGTTAAAAACTGAAAAAAGCCAAGCCCGAACTGGAATATTTTCACCTACCAGCAGATAATTAAAAGCACATGTAAGTTATTTTCTCTGTGTGTGCTCATTTGATTACTCCTTTGTAAAAAATTTTAAAATTTCTTCTAATGCACTAATGATAAATTGAATAAAGTACAAATAGAATGTTTGAAAGAAATTTAGTATTTGATACTTTAGAAATTAAATTATTCGTACCACTTTAGTTTGTGCTTAATTGTGATAGCTCTTTCTCTTGTCATGTAAGTGTGCATAAGGACCTTTCTGGTGATTTGATACCAAAATTACTTGTTTTAGGAGCCCTGTGCTGTGAAAGCAGTACATCACCACTTTGTATTCCCCCCACCAAGACCTGTGGGATCAGTTATGCGCAAACTCCGTCTTCTATCAGACGTGTTTGGTCTGTAAATTCTCCAGCACAGTAAGGCTACACTTGAGTTTCAAATTACTATGTTCAGAGAATTAGAAGTACCTTTTGTTTACTTTATGTATGCACAAGTAAAAGATGTAATCGCATTGTGTGTACACTTAAATACACTTGCATTGATTTTTTGGTTATTTTTAGGGGCCTCAATCACATATTCTGAGTTGACACCAGCAGCTGCTGCTACTGACAGTAAGGTTTTATATGAACTTCCAGTGATTATATTTCTAGAATCAGATGTGATTTTTTGTTGTGGATGTGCATTAAGAGACCTGCATTTATCACCACTAAGAGACTTCGTTTTGCTTTTAGGGGCCACCATCAGACGGTCTATTCCTGCATCACCATCATCAGCAGCACCAGAAACATCTGCTAGGTAAGATTCTACTTAAACTTCTAATTATTACATTCAGAGAATTAGAAATGCTTATTTGTTTTATTTTTGCATGTGAGGTATATGTATATAATCACCTTGTATTTAAAGTTAATTTAAATATCAGCATTCAGATAATCTTAATTTTCTTTTTTAGTGGTTGTACAAAAGCGTCCAAGTTATTTTGAGAAAACTTTCAAAAAGATACAAGAACTCCAGAACGGTGTAGAGATCCTGCAGCAGAAGGTGGACCAGTAAAGCAATGTGGCTGCCAGCCATACAACTCCTGCCCCTCTAGATACCTTCCTCTTTCCACTGCAGGAAGTTGATCAACTGGAGCGGTTAAACGATACTTTGGCAGAGGAGGTACCAGACAAAGAATGGTAAGAGGTAGGAAAGATTTTGTCAGTAAGGGCCATTCCAAGAGACATGAAAGAATAACCAGGTGTAAAAAGTAACCTGTTGGTGTTTACTGCTTCCATATTTGTTAAACTTTGTCTTACCATATCAGCTCACCCATTGTACATGCCATCTTCAGAAGATTCACAAATGGGATGCATGTATATCTAAGGAGACTGTTGCTGATCGAAACATATTTTTTGTTTCAGGTTTTGTATCTGAGCTATTTTGGTGGCTGCACACCAAAAGAGGCACTCTACCGTCTGCTGAAATCTGCTTGCTCCAAAACTATCTCTTTTATACAGCTTGGAAGGGGAAATGAAGATTTGACACCTTGCAGCACTTTAAAGCCGCAATTTATGGTAAGTAGCATTCACAGTAGTTTTGGGGATTTGGGATGGAGATTTTTAAGCTTACTTTTCCGGTCACAAAGAGTGCCTTTAACACCAAGGATGCACCAAGCTTGGCTGAATCTTGGTGTTTGCTGGGAAATATGTTTCGATCAGCTACAGTCTCCTTGTAGTGTTGTACTGTGGTCAGTCGGTCAAAGGTATGGCCAGTCCACCCACTTTTTGTTTGTACCTCCGTGCCAAGCACTTTCCCAAGTACACGCAGTGTGTCGTGCTGTGACAGGACCATATGTATTGTCAGTGGTTAACTTGCTAAGCGCCGCCTGCAGGTTGTCATACAACATTAGTCTAAAGTGACAAAAGAAGAGGTAAGTCACACCTGGGATGTGATGGTGGCTCTCTTTGGTGAACTTCAATTGCAGCCTACATGACTGATGTCCTCTTGTTTGAGGTTTACTAAAATTTCCTGTTCTTTGTCATTCAAATTTCCCAACAAAAACTGTAAATTCTGGTAGCTTTACACTGAATGGTGCGTAAATGCACTCCAGTTTACTTTCAAGAGTTTTCAACACCCCGACACATTGCTGGCTTTAGTAAACTTTTTGATCTCTTTGGTTTGTTGGTTGCTCATCTTACCTTATCTCATGTTTACAACTGTCTTAGATTATATGTAAACTGGATGAAATGTACAATAGTTAATAAAAAGAATACCTGTATTAAAAACAACTCATTACAATTTTCTTCAGTTTATTATTTCTACGATAAAATGACACAGAGACGAATGTTGCATTTTTACTTTTCTCACACTAATGCTATTATTCCAGCAGTAAAACAATGTTCCCATAAATAGACGCTGTGTTCTGTGAATTTTATGAATATGCATAATACAATTACCACGATCACAGAAGGCAGCAGACACACAGCATGTTGGTCTTGCAGTATTCACGTGGCGCTTAACAGTTTAACATAGCTGCAGCTATAGATCATAGAAATGGCTCCAGTGTCATCTCCAGCGCAGCACAAGGCATGTTTAACTCAAATTTGGTCACCACATCAGGATGTAGCACACCCAACCTACCCAAAACCTGGCCTTGCACAACAATATCAGCACATCGTCCAGGAAAATAGGTAGCGTCTGCAAAATAAATCCACAGGTCAACAAAAGTACTTCAAAAAACACGCGCTATGATAGAGTTAATCAGAACTTTTGACTTTCAATTACATCTAAAACACAGGTCTGGGAAGGTATAAGGACTATCAAGTAATGCATAACGTCTCTGAGTAATGTCATTCAATTTACTGGATGCCAGCCTTTACTTATAACTCCTAGTTAGTAAGTGCAGTTGTCGAAACACTGACATCTGGTTCTGGGGATCGCTCCATACAAGTTCCAACCTGCACACAGTGTGGGGGTATGTGCTGATGTTTTACACCAAGCCAACAACTAAGGCTATATCAAGGCACAGCGTCCAGCCTGAACACTGTGAGCCTAATGGACATGAAGAAAACTGGTGTGACAGGGTTAGCCTTTCTTGTCAACTGGTGTCTCCTATGTTATTCGTTAAGGCCAGTTTGCAAGAGTATGAAACATGGACGCCTCTGAGAGCCGGGTAAAATGAGTTTCTGGGATGGCAGGATGATATGCTGAAGACATATTGTCAGGGTACCATGTTGTAGGTTTCAGGTTCTAAGGGGATGAGAAGTTTAGGGTTAGCAGGTCAAGGGTTAGGGTTACATACATGACCACCATGGTGCTGAACATTCTGAGAAATGCATTTTGTTCCGGGCATGTAAATGTGTGCTTTAGACAAGATTATAAATAAAAGGTTTGTTTGAAACCTGAAATTCTGAGCTGAAACGATAGTATCTATATCTTTCAACAACCTCACTCTCTGATGACAGCATGGTCACAGAACCCTTACCTTTTAACTTTACAAGAGAATGTAGTACACACCCAGTAACAGTTTATTAAACTGTATTGCTAACTCAATGAGATGCAGACCAAACAGCTTCTGTTTTTCAAGCTGAACTAACAAATAAAAACATTGCTTATTCCTGAAAGTAAAGCTTTGTCACTATTTAAGAGACTGACAAACATCTCTACTGTTGGTTATGAACAAACAATGATAATTTCAGCCAATTACTGCTAAGTTACTACTAGTTTTTTTTAAAATTACTAATACCTGAATTTGCAGTTCTCTCAGGAATGCATGACATGTTTACATAAAGGGTTAGGGTTAGGCAGCATATGACAACAAATGATAATTCTGTAAAACTTGATCAAAAAATGTCTTGACACTTGAAGAGATGAAGACCTTCACTCTACCTGCTCTTTACTCAAAAGGAGTTACATCATTTATCAATTGCTTGAACAATATATCTTTCAATGGTATCTTCTGCAGACAGCTGAACCTTACCTGCTGCTACACAGAAAAAAATTAAATCTGACTGCCCATACAGAAAGCTGACAAATATTTTCTCTGCAACTAAAACAAGCAAAAATCTTGGTTGCTTTCCACATAAATATGATCAAATCATAGCCTCAAAAAGCTGGTCCAACATGCTTTGTTCAAAATTGAAATGGGTTAGGAATTTTAATTCTAAATATCCATATATGTATATAATACCAAAGCCACATTACAAAAGGCTACCAGATGAAGTTAAGTTTTGTGTACCCATTGATGCAACTTGTTAAAGCACTGATTATGATTTTGGTGCATTTATCGCGCAATATAAATCTAGCCATACATCATTAATAATAATGTGCATAGCAGAGACCAGGGTTGTTGCCAATGGCCAAGTATAAATGTGTGGTAGCGTGCATTGTGGTGTGCGAGATCTAGCTGTCAGCCTTCAGCATGCATCCTTAGCACCTGAACATAGTTAATTCATTCCTGAACAGACCGTTATAAGAGCAACATGTAAGCACTGTGTGAGCAAGACAGGAAATCACTTTTCAGCCTATACCTTGCCTTGCCAAAGTAACTTTAAACCCATTTTGTAGACGTCACTAAACTTATGATTTATGTAATGGTAAACACTCCATGCGCACTGCGATTTTTTGTTGAAAATTTTTAATCAATAACTTTATAAAAAACGTGACTGAAATGAAAATGGTAAAAAAAACTTGTCACTGTAAAGAAAAGTGTTTTTTGTGCATTTGGGTATTTATTGATTAACAAGTATTACAGGAATTACGTGGGGGAGACCTACGTTCCCTCAGTTTCCTCAAAAGGATGACTTGAAAGTACTGGATAATCATACATG
Source organism: Pomacea canaliculata (assembly GCF_003073045.1). Classification (NCBI taxonomy): domain Eukaryota; kingdom Metazoa; phylum Mollusca; class Gastropoda; order Architaenioglossa; family Ampullariidae; genus Pomacea; species Pomacea canaliculata. The sequence goes on along the minus strand of NC_037591.1, from coordinate 44,086,264 downwards.
CTGTTTAGTGAGTGGTTTTCTCTTCCCCACAGTATTTGGCTGATAAATCTACGTTCTTGCCAGTAAAACAAAAATGCTCTCTTAAGATGGACTAGAATTATTTTTTAAAGGTTATTTTTACAAAATGTGCAACAGAACACAACCAGTCATAAGTCATGTTGGGAAGATAGAGATGACGCTTATCTTTAGTGAAAAGTGGGGGGATCACACTAGGGAAACCCTTGATTGTTGCACAGACCAGCACTCTCATTTCTTACCATCACTAGCAAGCAGATGATAACCTGTATCACCCCCACCAGGGGTTACTTCCAACTGCTGCATCAAGCGATCCAACAGTCCATGGATGATCTCAAAGCCTGGAGACTTGTTGTAGTTGACAGCACATAGGCGCCGCTCATTCCTGGCACCAACATCTGGCAAATGTCAACAAGAAAATGTAAATTCTCTCCCAAATTGTGGATCTGGAGTATCTACAATGCAACTTTTTATTTAAAACATGCCTGTCCCTCATGATGGGCGCACTGAGAACAGTACAGTCATACAGCACAGAGAAAGGACTGGAAATAACTAAAAAACTCTTAGCATAAATACAAGCATGCATGAATAATAGAGACATGGCTCTTTAATTATTAAAATTTTTTTGTATATTCCGTGAGCTGTACTCTAGTTTCCAGCACTGTGTGTGTGTGTGTTTTTGTTTGTTTGTTTTTGGCTATAAAGATGCAATAAAGTTATAAAGATGCATTTGATGCTTACCTAAAAAGATGTGTGCTTGTTGGGAACATTTTGTGAGTGCAATCAGAAAAATATCCTGGTGAATTATTTTCAGATAGTAAACTCTTTATCTTACTGCCTTATGCTCCTTGAGGAGTAACAAGGACTAAACTAAACACTCCTTATCTACCCACACCAACAATTTCATAGTTCAAATACATTGTCGACATCACTGACATATCAATCTTCAAACAAAATAATGCATGCTTAGCTAGCTAGTTTCCAGAAACTTCAATTAGGTACCCATCCTTATACAGTGAGTTTTAGTCACACTTTCAAGAGAATGAACAGGGATCCAGCATACATAGAAGGTATGTATGTAGCAGATATTAATGAGAAAAAGACGACCTGTTTCTAATTGATAAAACTGGTGATAAACCAAGAATAATGTAGGTCACCTTTTGATGGGTCTTGCAAGACAACATCAGAGATTTCAAAGAGTTTTAAAGGCAGTGGCATGTTCTTGTTGTGATGAATAGTCTTTAGGATACCAGGCAACAGAGTGGTGCGTGCTACCTGCAACAATAAATATAATGCCTATGACAAAGTACATGACACCAAAATCTTACATAAAGTTCAAACTTTGTGCATGCAGCCCAAATTGAAGCAGTTTTACAAAAATGCTTGAGGGTATGGTCTTATCTCTAACTTGTAAAAAATAATGCTCATTTAAAGTATTGTCTTTAAGTTAGGGAAAAGAATGCTTTTGTGAACTCCCTTATCTATAAGTTGGAGAAAATAATACTTATTGGATTGTATTATCTCTAAAATGTGGAAAATAATAATAAATAATTATATGAAAAATATCTTCATCTAGAACATATAGGATTTCTTTGTATTAGCCAAGATTTTGCTTGTTGCAGTACAATATGTACTGGATGACAGTTTTATAAAGGAATGCCAAAAAGGGTTGTAGATACCCTCTGTTTTGATATTTCTGCTTAACACTGCATATAATAGTGCACATAATATATTTAACTAATATAGTTAAAAATAGAAAAAAGCCATTCTTATTCAACACTTTCATCCACAATAATCTGAACTTGTTTACCCCCAATCTCTCCCTTACTGCCTATCCTTCCTAATCTGTTATGGAGTTAGGCACCCATTTAACAGCTGGATCAAATGGGGAAAAGTAGTTTCAGATCAGTGCAGAAAAATTGCACAAAATAAAGCAAGCAGATCAGGTCAAAAATTCAGGTGCCAGGTGATTAAAGATTTAACTCACCTGAAACTCCAATGTTTTTGGATTAGCAATATGCACAGGCTTACTTCTCTTGATATCTTGCAACAGTTTGTCAGAGATGTCCTCCCGAGAACACTGCAAGCAAACAAGTACTATCAACAGTTTGTCTGAGATGTCCTCATGAGAACACTGCAAGCATTACTAAGTGGTCAATTTGCAAGATCCTGTCGATTTTCAATATAAATTATTTACTTGGGTGACTTAGTGAATTGTAGGGAAATGTTATAAGGAGAGATTAGGTCCAGGGTGTGAGCCATATTCTGGTTTTCCAGATCTTGTTGCAGATCTTTGTGAGGGTTAGATCACTCTTTCCACAAGAAACAATCCTGAAGGGAAATAAAAAAGCTTGGGTGCCAATTCCATGAATGACATTTCTATAAGATTTCTGCAAACCACTCTTTTTTTTCTGGTGAGTAAGCAGCAAATTACTTCACAATGGCAACAGCCACATTTATCGTGTGATCTACTTATAACTAAATTTATCAGACAGGAACTTGCAGGCCAAACCTCACTGCCTATAGAAAACCAGCACTCACTAAACCTAAGTTTATCATGCATATCTCTCACTAATTCCATGAGCACACTTGTCACATTATTTAGACCAATCAGATGGTAGTGCTACCTCCGGAGAGTTACCCAGACCACTGGGTACAATTACCTCTAGCACACTAGCTGTAATTATATCACTTACCAGAGCAAATGTCAGCACCTCAGTGAATCCACATGTTGCCGTTTCCTGTCTTATCAGGTCTGACAAACTGTTCAGGGAGAACTGCAGTGTATTTTAAAAAAAAGCACCAAGATGATTTTTCTCTTTCTGAATAAGCATACATATTATTATAAGCGCAAAAAAATTATTAAACAATTGCCATCTCAACACACCATCAGGTCTGACATCTTGTTCAATAAGGACTATGGCATAAACATCTTTTAATTTTCTGAAAAGAACACAATTGTAAAATTGTCATGCCAACATACTGCCATAAGATTTTAGCTCATGGGTCTTAACTTTTAACATCTATACATTAATCATATTGTGCCCCAGGGTTATGCTTTTACTCTAGGTGTCTAATCACACATTTTCCTTCAACACATTTGGTTTTCTATAAAATTAGTGTCAAACACAAAGAAATATCTTTTGCTTTTAGAATGCAGAAATTTTAGTTCTATTCTTCTCTGTGAATGTAATAATGCAAAAGGTGAAGGGTCGCAAGGACAGGGGCTGTAGACACAATGAAATTCCACCTAATTTCACCTACAGCTTTAACTTTAGAATGGTTAAGACAGGTTACAGTCACTGTTTATGTTGGCACTTGGATACTACCTTGTTTGGCCTTGTTAATGCTGGATTTAAAATAGTAAGAAGTCAGTCTGGTTGTGGACAAAACCATTAGAAGATTGTCAAGTTGCTGTTCTTGATTTCTTGTGGAGATGGAGGGCATTGGCTAAGGCGAGTTGATAGCTCTGTGAAAAATGTGGACACGGATTCATATCCCACTTCTGATACTTTGTGGAATATGTCTAAGTGATGGTGTGTCTGTGTAAAATGTGGGTGTGGATTCATATCCCACTTCTGACACCATGTGGAATATGTCTAAGTGATGTTGATGTGTCGGTGTGTGCACACACAAACACATAAGCACCCAAAATCACAAAAGTTGAATGCTTTCAGTTAGTAGACCTTTCACGAAACATATGTGACTATATATCCATATGGAGATAAGGTATTATGCGATTACTTCACATAACCCACGCCTGGAAAATCCTTAAGGCAATCATCTGCATTTTGTGAAAGAAGGCACACATGAAAGCAATCACTGTACCAGCCTACTTGTGACTTTCAGCTCCAATGTTTTCTTGTTACAGGCCTGCACTAGCTTTTGGCCATTTTCTGCTCCAAAGCTACCAAGAGTGCCACCAAGATACAGTGCCTCTACCACTGCACATGTGCACAGTTTGCACAGACAGATATATTCATTTGCACATCGTGAACATCTGCAAGTGTTCGTTTGCATGGCACGAACAGCTGTAAATGTTCATTCGTATGTGCAGTTGCAAATGTTCATTTGAACAACAAACAGCTGTTAATGTTTTTTGCATAACACAATCTGTGGGATACTGTGAAAGTACATTTTCACAGCATAAACAGTTGTGAATGTTCATTTACACCAAAAGAAAGAGGCATATCTATACTGTAAGTGTGAGTTCCACCAGATTGTTCAACTGCTTAATTACTGGATGGCAGCACTTTTCACATCGTATCTTTTAAAATACCCTGACGTAAAAAGAGTAATGACAACTTGAAAAAGCATCAGACGGAAAGGTTAGACAATAATTAGCACTCTAACTGTGCTGGAATCTGGTGACAAAATACTGCAAATAAAGTGCAAGTTTTAGTAAGCCAAACATGCATCTGGGCAAAATATTTCAGTAAACACCTTTTTCTTAGCTGAAACTACAAGTGGGAAAGGTGACATACCTGGGCTCCAGTTGTGCTTGTAGATGGAAACATCATAGGGATGTTATCATAGCCATATGCAATGGCGGCATCTTCCATGATATCACAAGCATGCATGATATGTTGTGTAGTTAAGGGTTTATAATTCTAAGATTATTCTAGGTTTTAAGAAAAACAGATGTCAAGAGAATCCCTTCAGAGTAAAGGAACAGCCCATGAGCATTTTGGTAAATTTTACTTTTCTCTCTATATATTTTATGCAACAGACAACAACATATAACAGTGTAATAACTAAGAAGAAACTGAAATTGTAGATAAAATTAACAAGACAAACATATCTTCTCGTTGTTATTTCATGATTTGCCATCATTACTTCATTACTAGTCTCCATCAATCCTCTGAACTGGATATTGAAAAATAAATGTTTGTTCTGATTCTGTTTTCCTCTTTTACTAGCTAAGCCCATTGGCAAATGTCACTTCCCACAAATAAAGCAAAAATTGTCCACGGTATTAATGCAACTTTGGAGACATTAGTATTGTGTATTGTAACTAAATGGATAAAATAATAACAGCTTGACATAACAGTAGCTTACAGTGTATCCCATGAAGTCTGTAATATTTTAACTGCTCAACCTTTCTGACTAGGCTATATACAGTACACTGTGACGTCAGCTTATTTCAGAAACGCCTGGATGAAAGATGCGTAATGGTCGCCTGAATAGAAGCCACAAATGGAAATTTTTGACAAATACAATATAGTTAAACAGAATGTTCTGGAACTGTGATGAAAGCAAAGCTATGTAAATAGAACATTGTGGAATTTTGTGACATGATGTATATGTGGAGAGAAGGGTATATAATAGCACAAAGGATATCTGCTCTGGTTGGAGGGACCTTCACCATCAGTGTCTTCTTATCTTCCAAAACCTGTGACTCCAGACACATTCTAGTGAGAAGATCTGCCATGTCTTGTGCGTTTAGTGTCACACCAATCTGTTGACTGATTTTCTCTACCTGTACTTTCTCAGTCCTGTATACCAGCTCCTGTCACAGATTTGCCTCATGTAGTTTTACTGCTGTTTCATCAAGCAAATCTCTGCCTGCCTTTAAGCAATAATTGTTTCATAAGCTCTTCTGGTAAAATTATACCTTTGTATTTATCAAATTATTAAAGAATTAACATTCTATTGTTATTGCATCAGAACTGTTATGTGAAACACACTGAAGTAATAACCAACCAAAGTTCTGTTGCACAAAATAAATGTTTCAAGGTGTTGAATGATCTTGACAGGAAATAGCTCAGCACAATAAAAAACATGAAAAAAAGGGTTAGGGTTAGAATGAAACATTCTTAGTGCAGACAGCTCCACTCACTGGGTACAGCACGGTACGTCCATCAGGGTTGATTACTTCTGCCTCCTCCACCCTGCAACAAGCCAACCAGTAGCCATGTCAACTCAGGAGCAGCACATTTACATCTCAAACACGAACTAACGATAAACCTCCTTTGAAAGTGCTTCCTGATTCTCTGTGCACTTAATAATACCATAATTTCAGTTACTTCAATCTGTAATTGAGCTCCATCAATCAGCTAATGCATTTAGTTATTGAAATCTTTACAATACGCATGAGTCATTAAATACAGGCCTAGGTGGTCTGTGGTGTACGTGTACTAGTGTCTGCCTGACAATAGCTGTATTTGTCATCAGGTGGTCTGCACTGTGCTTGCACTCTGTGCTCTTGATGTTATCTGTTCCTTTTACCAGTGTTGTTCTCACGGCACTAGTGATTATTCTCATTGCTTGGACTTTATCCTAGGTCTGTTAGTATATCTTGGGTGCTACCACCCAAGAGCTTGACTTATATTCAAGATGTTGTTCTTACTTCTTTGAGTTATTGATTTAAGGATTTTCTCACTGCCCACCTCCTCTCATGTCTGTTCTGGTCAGCTTTCTCATAATGTTAAGATTCTTTTTATCTTGCCTTCCAGACTAGTAATATGCTGTTAGTGCTTTTATTATATAGGGGCGTCTCCCATCATCAGTTTGGCAGCTTAAACTTGGTTGAAAAATCCCATGCCCTTGCCTCTATGAATTACAAGAAGAAGGGACCAAAAGGAGCAGATGTTTCTGTAGATATTATTTCATGAACCTCTCTTGTAAATAACAAGAATGGACCAGCAGTAACAGGAGCACATATTTCATGAACCTCACTTGTAAATAAGAACAAGAATGCACCAACAGTAGCAGAAGATATTGTGCATATTATTTCATGATAGTAATATTATCATCACACTTCATCACACTTCATTCTGTCTGATATGACTACGCTCTTGAGATCTTTTTCAAGCTCTTGATTTTTATTTTGATAAGGTCTACATTAACATACATAATGTGAGAGTCTCATGCTAATAATTTTATTATAAAATACTTTTAACTGGGCTTACGTTCATGTTTGCCTTAATTTGGGAACAACTTGGAACTAGATGGCTCCTTTTCTTTGAACAAAATATTTTAGAACAAAGTGTAAACTATGGCAACCTACAGAGGAGGTGAGCACTGTCTGTACCTAAAACCATGGTGATAGTAAGGGTCATACATAAGCCAGGAGCATTAAATAATACATCTTTTGCACACTTAATTAGAAGCATCCATAGGAAGAGGTCCATGCAGGAATGCTTGAAATGAATAAATCAAAAAAAGTAGCCTCTCTAGCTATACTAACCACTGAAAACTAATGGCATTTTAGTGTTTAAACAGGACATCAGTAGGCACAACTGTTCAACAACAACAGAACAACACTATGAAAATAATGGAAATTGTCCACCATAAATAAGACACCACTTTTTAAGGGTTTATGTAAAGGGTTAGAGTTAGGCCTAACCCTAACCCAGCTGTCAGTCGTCAAACATGAGTTTGTCTTTTGTCAGGGTCAGAGTTAAGGCTAACCCTAACTCAATTCAGTCATTACAAATGAGCTCACTTTTAGCTAGGCTCTTTGAAGGTTCACTAAATGTAAAGTGGGCTGTAAGCAAACACTAAGATTTAGATACCAGCCCTGTCTTTATCCTCCATTACATATGTTAGCTCAGGTGATGAGACGGTGAGTGGAAATAAAAGTAACTTCCAGGACCCACAAACAGTTATCCAGATAATTGGGCACAGAATTAGAAGCAAAAACCTTGTACAGTGGAACCTCGGTTAGCGAACGCCTCTGATAGCGAATATTTCGGATAACAAAAAAAAAATTTCGTTAAAAGTTTGTCTCGGATAGCGAACAAAATTTCGGATAACGAACAGCCACGTGAACCACACGTGACTGACCAGCATGTCATCATTCACGCTCGAGACACAGTTACGATCAGTCGTTCCTTATCTATGAGCATTCGTCTTATTTAGTGATTTTTGTGCTTTATTTTAATAAGATAATCCTCAATCATGGCTCCAAAGAAGATTAAGAGCAATTAATAGTATGAGGTAATGACAAGGAAGCGGCCAACAAATGAATTGAAAAAGGAATGATTTCAAAGTATGAAGGTGGCATGCGTCTGTCGGATATGTGATGTCGTATTACTGAAGTTTTACAAAAAAGACAGAAGGAACAGACACTGGACAAGTTTTTTCCTTTAACCTCAAAGCTACAGAAAAGGGAAGTCACCCCGATTTTATAATGTCACATGCTCATGGAGGGGGGAATCAAAAATTCCACCCCTTCCTCCCCACACCTGCTTCCACCCACGCCGTCAAAACGGCAAGTTTTCTGATGTTTAAATGCTTTCATTAATGTTTTTATGTTTATTTAACTCCATTTATATTGCATTATAACTGTTCTCATTAAAACACAATACCTATATAGCCTATAACTTCAAATATTAGCGAGGAGATCAACAGGGCTGGGAACCAATTAAACCTATTTCCGTTATTTCTTATGGAAAAAATTGTTTCGGATAACGAACATTTCGGAATAACAACAGCTTTCCAGAACGGATTAAGTTCGTTAACCGAGGTTCACTGTACTTGCTAACGACCCTCAAGTACTCACGTAAATGGCTGGGAACAGTATTCACTGAACATAGTAACCAGAATATCCAACACTATCTTGGCCTTGGTGGATCAGTGGCTGTACACTCAATGAAAATGTTGCGCGTGTCAAGTGTGATCTTGGTATGCTCTCCTGCAACAAGAATACTAATAAATGCATGATTTATATAGCTCAATGAATAAAGTAATGCTGAACAAACAAATGAGCTTACTTTCGCACCAAAGTAGGGCGTACATCAAGGATATATCCTATCACCTTCTTGGAGAACATCATGCTCTAAGCTCTCTACAACCACCATACTTCCATTTCCATTGGTGGAAAACCAAGCCTATGTTTGTAGACGACATAAATCTGTTAGCAGGTACAAAGAAAAACAAGACCTCACTAACAGACTGACAGACAGGTCAAATGCATATGGAATGGAGACCAGCACTGAAAACAGCGAAGTTACGGTCAATGGCAGTGACAAAGCAGATCTCTATGAATGGGGTACAGTCCAAGAGGTCAGCAGCCTGCAGTACTTGGGAGCCAACCTCTCCAAGGACGGCAACTCCACGCCAGATATCCACATCAGGATCGCAACAGCAACAGTGGTAATGACTACACCAGACAGGATCTGGTAGAGCCATAAGATAAGGTTCACTGCCAAGTACAAGCTGTACAATCCCTGGTAGTGTCCATCCTGCTCTAGCAGATGTGACACGTGGACTGAGAAGGCTGCTCCAGATCTCATACAAAAGAACACAGAGTCAACAACTTTCCAACTCATAGGACAAGGAACCTCTACTTTCAACAGTCAAGTGACGTAAGCTGTCTTTGGCAACGTGACCCAGCACACCGGATGTTGAAAACTATCCTTCAAGGTATCTTGAAGGGCAGCCTATGCTGTGGTGGTCAGAAGGAAGAAGTGTGCTTATGAACATCAAAGGCTGGTCTGGTTGTCCCTGTACAGGACCTGCTGACTTTCACAGACAATAGGCAAGAGTGGAGGCTGTCTGCTACCGCGGTTATACATGTGCTTCCCACAATGACAAGTGCCGGTCAAGACAAACTGTCATACTCATGCTCATAAAGGAGCATGCTCTTACAACTGAGACAAGAACGAGACACAGACAGCATACAAAAGATGGAAGAATAAATAACTGACAACTAACAAAAGAAAAAAAAACAAAAAATCAAAGAGTATTGGGGTAACATCAACTGAGAGTTCATGAATCTGCAGAGAAAGACGGATTAGGGAACTACCGTAACAGATGAAAAAAAAGTAACCATAACGATTAGGACAACATGTAAATAAGCAGTAACTTTAGCTCACTATAACATGTAATAAGCAGTAACCCTAACCCATAACCCATTAAGGTGATGTTTGAAACAATCTAAACAGTTATATGAGGTATCCACACCTACTAGAAGTTAAACACACTATATCAATTTGTCATCCATCTTTCATGCCACCATTCTAGAGAACAGATGAAGTGCAAACATGAATCATGAAACGAATTTGTTGCTTTTATTAATATCTTAAACGAGGTTTTCCCTCAACAACACAACTGCGACAAGAGGGACAAACTCAGAGAAACGCAATTGAAACCAACAAGCCGCAAAATGTCAAACCAAAACAGCAGGTTGTGAATGAGCAAAAAGTGAAATGTTTTAAAGTGCGCACAGTGAGGTCTCTAGCTATCTGCACAGCATTCTATCGGCTATTCACATGTCATTTTACTCTGTTCACCACGTCTCATAACACAATTGTTATGGTAACCACCTTGCATCATTAACAAATGAAGTAGCAACCTGTTGTCCTCATCAATGTGCTGAAACTGATATCATCAGTACACAAACCGAAACTATACTGTTAAAATATGTATACTCAGTGAAGGACTGGCTAAGGCTTACCATTACATGATGGGAGGCATTGACAGAACAAACTCCTGTTGAATCATAAATTACCAGGATAGACAGCCTTGTCTCTAATAATGGAAGATACTGCTTTAAGTGACTTTCTCCCATGAATGAAACAGAAAAGCAGTCTGGGTTCAAGTTTAATGTGCAAATAACGATATCTATAGCAAAAACGGAAACAATCAGTAAATAACACGTTACAATAGAGCAAAAATAAAAAAAGTTTTCAATATTAAAAAACGATATCTATATGCAAAATAAAATAATTTGTAAAAATATAGTACAATAAAACTAAGAATAAAAAGAGGTCTTCATATATTGATAAAAGAGTTTGGTACTTTATTTACAATTTCTATGAAACAGGATATACTACATTGTCATAGGGGAAAACTTTTTGTGCTTTATTCTGAGTAATTAATGATCACACCCAAAACAGCTGAATCCTTTCTATTAAGCTTTGGCCAAAGTAACCAAATCCACAAGACTTACTGAGTATAGTTCCATCATCTGTTCAGCTAGTAAGCTCTTGAGTTTGTCCTAAAGGCTTAAAGCAGATGTCTGCAGGGGGCTTGCATCATATATAAATGCCTTCACTGTGTCAAGGTCATGAGTGCCGATAGCTACAAAGACCGCTTTCTGAATAACAAACAACTCTATCTTGCACAAAACCATGTACAGCGCGCCTGGCATGCAACTGTTTCCCATCCAGAAAACATAAAGATCTCATAGCATTTAAAATTATTGGCGATCTTCAGACCTAAAGATGAAACTACTGGGGATTTTATCTACCAATCACAGAAAAAGTACAATTTATGTGCAAGTATTAGTGTGATCTTGATTCCAGACACTGAGGAAAACCCATGTATATGCATGTGAAACTTTGTCACTGATGGTTTGATAATGATGAAAGATAAGGTGACCAGACGTCCCGCATTAGGCGGGACAGTCCCGCTTTTGACCTCGTGTCCCGCCTGAATATCGGGCGGGACGCCCAATGTCCCGCTTTCTGGCTTTCTAGCAAGTCCATCAAATGTCCCGCTTGTCTTTAAAAATCACTTTATTCGGTGTTTTTTGACGGTGACGACACCATCATCGGCACGTGTCCCGCTTTCGCCCCCGAAACGTCTGGTCACCTTATGAAAGATCAACTTTCAGATGTCTGTGTTCAGTTGTTTTTTTAGTTGCTACACCATGAACAGTGAAAAAGGAAGCATTGTATGCATAATTATTAATCTGCATCCAGCTTTATTATCTGCACCCAAAGAATGAACTTAATCAGTAGTTATATCCCTTCCAAAAAAAAGGAAACAGTGCCAAACTACAGAACCATAAGCCAAATCAGACAGGCAAGCAAAGTGGATGCTGAAAGTGATTCAAAATCATATGAACACCTCTGCTGAGAAATTGCTAGCAGAATAGTGCCTCAACAGGCGAGAAACCTTCATTTCATGATCAACACATGTCTATTTTCATTGGTAGGAGCCAATGCAGCCCGTATTTTACAAAAAGCAATCTGACAGTGAGCATCAACAATGAAGTGCAAGACTTTACCAAGAGACTGACAGTGCAAAACACTGGAATAGAGACCAATCACTGGAGACAAAGTCACCGCTAACACCAAAGGCACAGCAAAGCTGATACCTCAAGATCACAGTTTGACAAAGGTGTCATGCTGGGACAGTCAAGCTTACGGTGCTTGGCTGTTGTTAAGTTAGTAGTTAATGGTGTCCTACAAGTGTGCCAACCATGCTTTGTACAAAATAATTGATTTATGTTCACTGGAGCTGCCTTTTAAGGAACTTGTTCTTGAATGTGTAAATTTTTCTCTCTGTGTGGCCCTTATTCCTGGAAGCAGCATCTTGAAACCAAAATGAGGCCTCATGGGCTGTGTATGGCTACCGAACATCAAAACGTCTGTAATAAACTGGATTGGAATACACTTCAGGTCCACATGTACAATTAATGAAGAATGAAGACTTAAAAGGTAAGACTAGATTTTGTTTCGCTTGAAGATAATGTTTGTGTGACACCACACTGTAATGGTAACATATCCGATAGAGCTTTTTTTTTTTTTTTTAATGTGCTCATACTTATCATGCTTTTCCTAACAGTTGAAAGGGTGAAACAACAGATTATGACAAATAATTTTATGTGGTCTGGCAATGATGTAGCATTTATTACCTAAGATGGAGACAGCATACAACAATGTCAGCTTCTTCTGTAACTTGGCCAATAACTTGAAATTTGGCAAACAATATCCCTCACAGCAGGAAATAACTTGAAAGAAATGCTTGAAATTTTGCAAAACAAGTGCATCCACAAAGCAAGCAATACCTGAAAGAAATGCTTGAATTTGCCAAACAAATAACCCATATAGCATTAATGCTTCAGCCAAGTTCTGAATAAATTATATGAATGTCAAGCAATGTTACTAAAAAAGACATAATTTTAAAGTTCACAAACAAACATTTTAGTAGCATAAATGTAAAGATCATTATGAATGCAATTTGTTAAATATTGCTTGTATTTTGTCAGTAAGGTACAAATGTAACAGTTTCTCCGTGCTATTGCTGCTTTGCTATAGGAGCGTTTATGCACATGTCAAAAATATAGGAGTGGGAGATGAAAGACTAATTTTCAGCAAGCCAGCTATCGCAGACATTTTCTGTGTATTTTGGAGCAACTTATTGTAAGTACTTTTTTTTACCAACCCCATTAAAAACCAGCATGTATCAATAAAATTTAAAAATATTTAATAAGAGTAAAAGAATCTGAATAAATGAAATGGCAACATTGCATACACGATTTCCTATTTTAAAAAATGTCTGACCTGCAAAAGGTTCTGGTGCAGTTTGTCCTGAAGGTCTATAAGACTCTTGTAGCTTTCCTGTGTAAAAATCATTTTACATATATGGTTACTTGTAAAGTCTGATGGTTTGCAGGCTTCTGCAGTTTGTATATACAATAACATGGTAAACTGCACAGTCTGACACATTTACCTCATTTTTTAGTCAACAGGTATCCAGCAATGCAAAAATAATACCTCTTGTTCACTATGATTTTACTGAGAGCTAGCATGTAGCCAAAATTTGGAATGTTTGAATGCTCACAAAAAAAGTGCAGTACTGTGACTATACCATGTCATTGATGTTGTCAAGATGTTGCTATGCATCGTCAAACTGGTATGTTTCAGTGATTAGGTGTTTTTAAATGAAAACATGGTTAATCTGTGATGGTTGGTAAGGTGTATGGAGGAGAAACTTTTGTGAGTGATAAATTGCCAGATCAAAATAAATTACCACATCAAAAGTACAGGTACGAATTGGGCCTGAGTGGAGAAGGCCCAAGGAATTTAACCACTTAAAGTCAGTCATTGTCAGACAAGGCTTGGACCACAAGGATTGTTGATATCCATTCCAGTGAATAGGAAGAATGGCGTAGTGAAGGAAGGTCTCATGCCTTTTGATAGAGGGTTAGGTCAATGAACACCACATGTTGGTATCTATGGCAGTGAAGAAGGGAGTGTTAGAGTTAGTTAATGCCCTAATCCTTGATAGGGTTCAGGGTCATGGGCAAGAGCCACAAGGAATGTTGATATCCAGGGTAGTGAAGAATGGAGGGAGTTGAGGGAAGGTTTCTTATCACCCTTGATAGACATCAGGTTCATGGGCAACAGCCACAAGGAATGTTGGTATCTAAGGTACTGAAATGGAGGACTTTGGTTACATGTAACGAGGTGGGGATCAAAGACACCAAGGCCTGTCCAAGGAAACAAGTAATTAACCAATCAGAGTGGTGTCTATTTATCAAAGTTTATATTGGCATGTACTAATATAACAATGCAGTTAGGTGTCAGGCTGTTGCTAGAAAAAATGACGTGACCCTGGACTAGGAAGACACCTGCTCATCTAACATGTTGAAGAGTGTTTCTCCTAACTGAATTAAATATCAGAAGTGATATGATACAATGGAAAGGGGCCATAGCTAGGGTGGAGCTCATGGTGTCAACAGACTGTAACTTTGTTGTTCATCGTCTTTGAGGACTGGCAGCTTGTCAGTGCTGTGATGTCAACTAACCAAGTGAGGATTGTCAGAAGCAAGTTGTCACAGAAAGGCAGGAATGAACTTCCATTATGTGAGTGGTATTAATGGTCACCACAGGTAAGTTCAAACTCACTTGATTCAGCATGTGTTAAGATGTGTGTGAGGCACGTTTACATCTACATGCAGATGAGAATGGATAAAAAAGAAAGAGAAGATAGCATGCATCTATCTCCACAAATACATTTGTATTTACATGGCATGAACACAAATGTGTCAAGATGTGTAAACATTTACATGCACTTTTTAAATGCATAAAGAACACAGCCTTCTCCTTCATTATAATGCATGACTGCACTGACCTGTGTCATAGTAACATTGCGCAGAACAGCAGCACAAGCAAATGGTCTCACCTGCGCTGTCTACAAGAAAATAAACAGTTATAAAACACTGCATTCCCTTCAAGATAGCAAGCTAGCATTTTCAACTCTTACCACCTCATTGGCCAGTTTATGTCCCAGCTGTGTACTGCTGGAGAAAAAAACAGGATGCCTAGTCTGGCACTGCCCAATAGGTTTTGGGCCTGATATTTTATAATTTCTATATCACTGATATATACATATATAAAAAATTGAATTACTAACAGAAGGCACCACCCCATTGTCCAGAGGTAAGGGACTGATATTTTACAAGTTCTGATAAAGTCTGACAATCAAAGGTCAATCACTTACCACTGTTTAATAAAACAACTGCTGGCAACTTCTGAGTCAGGTGGAGTACTCTAGAGTAGACTGGTGAGTTTCATTCTACACAAAGTCAAGTTCATTGCTCATAACAATTTTGCAAGGTCAGACTGGTGGATATACTTTACAGCACTACAATGGCTTCATTCTGTATTCAGTGATACACAACATTTCAAGAGCCATCTGGATTGTCCTTCACAGTTTGAAATGAAATAAACTGACTAACAGTCCTTCACTATCAGCATTGTCTCCACAAATTTAACAAACAACTGTATATAGTGCAGTCTCCTCTAATGTCTCTTTCTTTTAATGTTACGACTGCTTGCATGAGGAACGAATCTGCACTCCTTGGTATGTTTCACTCTATATCTGCCTCCATCAGGACAATACATTCTTACAAACTATAATTTATCAAGCATCTAAATAATAATATTACTATCAGAGCTATAAATCAACAAATCTTACTACAAAACTTGATATCAGGCACACCAAAAGGCACTCTTCTTCCTTTTTCTCACACTTACTTTTTTGAAAGATAAGTAGGCCACGAACCAATCCCTCAATACACAGTAGATCATATCTGTGAAAAAAACAAAAATATCACTTTTACAAATCTGTTCATTTTAGACAAAGTTATCTCACAAAATGACCATTATACAAAAAACAAAAATCGTTTAAATGATGCTACTAAAATAAGCCACCAATCCCAAAGTGGACAATGCCATTAGCAACTAAATGTTACCTTTAGTGGAGAAAAGACTGTGGTGGCAGGGGGAGAATGGCTCAGATTTTGGAAATCAGTCTGGGCATTTGGAACTCAGTATGGGTATTTGGGAAATCAGTTCAAGTATTTGGGAAATCCATATGGGCATTTGAGAAATGAGTACAGGTATTTGAGAAATGAGTACAGGTATTTGGGAAATCCATATGGGCATTTGAGAAATGAGTACAGGTATTTGAGAAATGAGTACAGGTATTTGGGAAATCCATATGGGCATTTTGCAGTTCACTAGATCCAGTCATTTTAAAAGAAATATTGTGTTTGTGTCTTTGAAATATTTTTTACATTATTACTGTCGCATGTCGACTCAGCCCGAGCCTTAGTTCTAGAGGGGAGGAAAGGGTTGCTGCGTCACTATAATCTGATGCAATTTTGGTTTTTTTTGTTTTGTTTTTTATGACATTTTGGCATGGTTGGAAGAAAGAGAAGAGAGTGGTCACCAGGGGATGCAGCTGGAAAGGAAATCTGTTGTGTGAACGGAGAAACATTGAGCTGGGAGAAATTCGTTGTGTTAACGGAACAATATTGGGCTATGAGGAATCTGTTGTGAGAACATTTGAGTAGCATTTATCTGTGAGGAATCTGTTCTGAGTACATTTGAGTAACATTTATCTGTGTGAAAATCCATTGTGAGAATGGAGTAGCATTTATCTGCGAAGAATCTGTTTTGAGAACGCAGTAACATCTATCTGTGGGGATATTTCAGGGTACAAACAGAGAAGGGAGGGAGTGGTGCTTGGTAGATGTAGGTGTCCCCTTCTGTCCCGGACCCATTGTTTTTTTATTTCCTCCCTTGTTCCTATTATTTCATTTGTTTTTTGGTTTGTTTTTTTTTTTATTTTTTGTTTTTATTAAACGTGTATTTGTGGTGTTCTCACGTGTGCGTGTTGTTTGTTTTGCACTGGAGAGTGAACGGATTCGTTGCTACACACGACAATTACAACCATTAAGTTTACTTACCTGTTGGCTGGAACATCAATTTTGTATTCTACATCTTCAGATGCCCCTTTGGCTTTTCCCAAACCTTGTTCTCTTTCAATCTGCTCCTTTTCTGATGTCTAAGATCAAAGATGTATAGTTGCATTCACAGTAAACATAACTGTATACAATTTAATGCAAATACCAAAGACTAATTTATTCATAAGATGCCTCAATATTATATATCACTGCAATGTTAAATTTCCTTAACAGTTTCCAGTTGCTTGCTCATCCATTCATCTGGTTTTTCAATTACACCTTTGAACTGGACAAAGTTAAAGGCTTACAAAAGTGTAATATTAACTCTTTACTATTTGAGGTTTCTCTTCATCCCTTCAATAAGCATAATAGTCCAGCTAAAACTGTGCAAATGAACTTCAAAGAGTTAAAGCTCAGAACAGTTTACAGGTTAAGAGAATAATGCGCTATAATTTTTCAGAACTGCTTACAGGTCAAGAGAATAAAGCTCTATAATTACTTTTGTACTAAAAATGTAAAGCAGGTTTTAGGAATTAGCATCATGTACTGATGTAATGAATTAATGCTGGTCATTTGAAAATAATTCTGGACTGTTAGTCTTAACCATTTGTGGCAAATACCTATAAAATGCCTATAAAGCAAAATAAAGTAAGTTTTCTGCATCTAAGGAGCATCAATCAATATGGTATTGTACGCTGGGGGTGGGGGAGGTGGAAGAGTATCATCTTTATCCAATATTATTAAAGGACTAGTGGAGTTATCATCTTTATCAATTGGGTAAAACTCAGTGCAAAATACTACTTCCTCAAATATTAGTGAATACCCCTCTTTTGGCTGAATAAAAGTTGTTATCCCATCTGAATTGTTGATAACTTTGTCTTCTGTCCACTAGACAAAACACTGACAACCAAAATAGCATATAGTAAACAAATATTTTGGACTCAAAAGAGTCTTTAAATGCTTTTAGATCTTCCAGAAATGAAAATAATTTGAAAATGTCTTACCACTTCATCCAATTCCAGACCAAACTGGAAGCACAGCTCATCAAACTCTTCATCAGCTGAAACAAAAAATAAGAAAATATCAATGATCAATATGAGACTATACTAGAGTAATTGCATTTTTTTTGGTTTTGTTTGAGCATGTTTTTTATGAGAGTTAAAAAAGCTTGGTTACAATGTTTATGAGATCTTGAGGTGTCTTTTAAAATAAAACAAGCACTAGCATTAGTATTTTATGGTAAGGGATATATTTACACATAGGGGAAGCACTTTTATGGGTGACTCCATATTTCTACCTTTACAAGAAGATTTTCTGCTTTGTTTCTACATTTCATTGTGTGATCCATCATTCCAGTGGAGATAAGGTGGAATTATAAATGATATTTGTGATACAATGCTGATACAAAACCAGGAAATATCTAGAGAAATATCTTCTATAATATAGTTGCTGTTCTAAAATAATAGCTTGGATCTACTCTCTTTTCAAGACTCAGACAGGGATTAATCTTATTATTTATGCTAGGTGTAGGAGGGTGGATGGTAACCATCTAGCAATACAATGATGTGGTAGATGGATAGATATGGAGACATGACAGAGATTAGTCTTAGCATTTATGCTGGGAGTAGCAGGGTGGGTGGTAACTATTTAGCAGATCAATGAAGTAGGAGGGTGGGTAGCGATTACATGGCAGAACAATGACGTGGTAGATGAATGGATTTGGAAACATAAGGATTACTTCTAGAATGATGTTCCTGTTTGTAAAGGATGCCCTCCTCCAGCTGTTCAGCAGACCAACATAGTAAGTAATCCTTAAATGTACACAAAGTAACTTATAAAAAGGCACATAACCCTAATACTATTTTTGTTTTTAAAAAAACAACTCAAAACAAGATAAAACTAGACACTTTTTGTGGCGCTCATCTTGAACAGACCTGGTGGATGAATAAAGTTGTATTGTATCAATAGCTTAACCTTGTTAGCCACATGGGCTCCTGCGATAGTTTGTTTTTTTGTTTCGATACTAGTTTAATCTCTCTCTCTCTTACTCTTTCAGTGCCTATTGTATAGGCCTGTACTTTTATATGGCATCAGCTTTGTGCTATAGTGTTTACTTGCCTGTAGCCTTTTGTATTTCCTATCGTCATATCAACTCTCTCGTCACTGTTAGAGCGGTCCGGTGGCGCAACGGTTAGCGCCTGTCACCAATACAGTGAAGGTTGGCTGCCCTGAGTTCCTTTTTCGTCTCGGGCACGCTGTTCTTTCTCTGCACGAGGCATCTGTTTACAGGGCTGACTGCCTTGCCGTAATATAGCCTCAGTCGCTGCCTCGGCGTAAAACACCAATCCCCCCCTCGTCACTGTTAGTCTTTTCTAGCTACTGCCATCAGTTTCTTCATTGTTTTTATAAGTTGTCCCTATGATAGACCTTCCATGAGTGTCAAACAGTCATATGCTTCAACACTTTAACGCAATTTATGTTTTGTGATCATCTGGAAATTCTCCTGATTATTTGATCTACATTTCTGATTATTGATCTATTCTCCTCTAGTCAAATGACTTTCCGAAATGTAGATTTGACACCTACAGAGGAAGAATCTGACATTTCCATTTACTTCACAGACAGCCGTAGGAATTGTTGTATTTTTGTGTTTGCAATGCGCGGTGAGCCTGGCTTTGGCTGGGATACCGCGCTATACGAACACCTTTTCAAACAATTTGGAAGATCATAAACTTGCTCTGAACAATAGTTTCGTGAATATACTCTGTTTACGAACAAAATAAAATTTAAACTACGAAAGGAAAGAATGGGGAATATAACAAACATTATTAATTCTATTATAATGTAAAAGTAAATTCGAAATTAGTAAATAATATTTATACAACACTCATTGCTGCGACTACCACAACTTGTCGGTAACAATTACAAGCCTCCGCAGCCATATTTACATTACTCCGAAACTTACTGTATGATCGTCCAAGGCGACTGAAAAGTTCTTCCCTTTTCAATGCCACAGTCGGCATGTTGGCTTTTAAAAAATAGTGAATTAAAGGTGAGAAAGCACTCGTTTGCTACTCTGCAATCTCTGATGCAACAACGTGAGACAGACTTTTGTGCTTTCTCATTGAAGAGTCACAGAAGCTGTCTCCCTTGGTAAGCTCAACTTGATCCATAATATTGTGACCTTTTGCTTCGGGGATTCGTGTGTTTAGTTTTTACAAAGTTCTTTAAAAAATCTCTTACCATTTAAAATTAATGTGAATTCACATGTCTAGACTAGAGAAGTACAAGAGTGCCCTGTGAGTTATTGACTTGACAACTCCATGTTCTACAGTGTACACCTACATTGTGCACTTCATCCACACGAAAGCTCTCGCGTCGTCTGCTTTTGCACTTGTTGGGTGACTGCTGCCGTACACCTGTGTAATGAGCTAATGCTAATTGCTCCTTCTCAACTCTTCTCGTATCACAAGGCTCAGCAGTGTGTATGTGTGTGTTCAAAATGAAGGCTATATTTCTTTGATGAAAATGCAGTGACGTTAGGGAGGTATACCTGCTAGTGTGGTACTTTCAAAAGTATGGTTGGTCAAGAAGCGCATGAGGTGAGAGCACGAACTAATATACAAGTCCATGGTGAGAGGACGCAGAGTGTGAGGCTAGAGAGAGCAGGTGTTACGTGCCAGTGCAAGGTATGAGCTAGAGCTCCACAGGGGAAGGCACGATGCGGACGCACTGGCCTAACGGCCCTCCTCCCCAGCTGAGTGTACCAACTGGAGAACGCAGGAGGGAGCAGGACCTGACCTCAGCCTCAGAGCTGCACGTGCACACAGATTACACATATAAACAAAAGGGCATCGTGATTTCTTGTACTTTTCTTTCAAACAATCACAAAATAGGCAGGTGCTTTTTTAACATTCGACTTAGCCCGAGAAGACCCGCAGAGTGATGTATGTCATCAGGAGACAGCAGGCTCAATAAATATGCATCCACGGGAGTGTTTTCTGTCATAACCACATCGTAGTCCTAACGCACACTTGGCGAAATGAGCAAGTTCGTCTGGTTTGTGTTCGGTAAGTTGTTTGCATGCAGAGTAGCAAGATGGATAGACGCTATAGTAGTTTCCATGCCAGGGAGTTTTCCGTCAGCTTCACATTATATGTGTAATTGATATGGACAGTCTGTGGCCTAGCAGGTAGGTGGCCTGTGGTAAGCCAGCATGTGATATCAACTAAAACTAGTCTGCATATACATGTATTAAGATTAGGATTAACCCTAACTAAACCTAGTCTGAATAGATTAGCTTGTAGAGGTGGCCGGTGTTATTAGCCAGACCAACTAAGACTAGTCTGCGTAGGTAAGGATTGGGGTTTATAAACCCTAACTATAACTAGTCTGACTAGATTAAAATTAGCTTTAAGTTCCAACACACAAGCAGAGAGGTGGATAGTCTGGGATAGGGTTTAGATCGGGTTCGCATCTTCCTGCCCTCTAACCCTTCGGGTGTCGGAGCCTGAAAGACGCGAGTTATACTTTTCTGTCGGTTATGTCAGTTTTATTTACCAACCTGTAACGTCTGGGTGTCTTTGGTTCGATATAAATACCAAGCTTCTCCTTCTAAGTCTTATTTATACTTACTGACGGATGTATACTGTCGTGTGAAAGAAGGGCTATTCAGTACTACTGAGCAATCAGGTAGGAGACTTCTTTCAAACATCAGTGTGTCCGTAAAGACTGCACCTTGCTGCCGATGAAACATTGTCCATGAAACTTCGCAAACACTTTACCTCCGCATCGCCCAGGTAAGGCCCTTATGTAACGCGCTTTTCAGATGATAGTCTGCTGGCTGGTCTGATGGCAGGCAGCATCAGTGCGACTGCATGCGGGATGGAGACCATCACTGACTAGAGCAAAGTCGTGGTCAAAGCCATTTTCCATGCCCAGAAGAGGCACAGCTCAGTAGATGTCAAATGCGGTGTCCGTACGCTGTGGGAATTGCCATATTCATCTGAAAAAGAGACATAAAAACCGGAGAGAAAGGAACGCAGGGCTACTCTGTAATTAAGGGTCGTAAAACTGGTCCATCCACCGTGGCCAGGGGACAGAACTAGGGTGGAAATGGTAGCAAGGCCCCCACCCTTGCCCCTACATTGGGTCGACATAGATGAGGTACACTGCTTCAAGTACTCAGACGCTCAAGCTTTCCAAAGACGGCAGTTACATGGCAAACATTCGCATCAGGATCGCAACAACGACAGGAGCAACGGCCAGGATGAAGAGGATCAGGTGTATCAGCATCAGGTAAAATATCAAGTACATGCTGTGCAAGTCCCTAACGGTCCTACCCTGCTGTACGGTTGATCGACATGGACTCTGTTTATTGCTGGTACCGACAGACAGAGCCAAGCATTTGAGTAAACTTGCCTAAGAATATTACTTCTAATCTCCTACATGGCACATGACAAATGGTCATCCCCACACCCCTTGCCCCTAGCAACACTGAAGAGGCGCAGTCTCATTTGATCTTGTCGCTTGACACGACACCCTGTCTTACATCGTCAGGCCTTCGTGGCGAGAGATCAACATAGAAATGGAAAGAGAAAAAACTGATGACGAACGAGAAGGAGTAGACTGGTCTTTCCGTGTAA
The DNA here is from genome assembly GCF_003073045.1 of Pomacea canaliculata. Classification (NCBI taxonomy): domain Eukaryota; kingdom Metazoa; phylum Mollusca; class Gastropoda; order Architaenioglossa; family Ampullariidae; genus Pomacea; species Pomacea canaliculata. Next base: position 44,063,674 of record NC_037591.1, on the reverse strand, counting down.
GAGCTCCTCTACAGCCATCAAGACCTGCCCAACAGCCATCAAGACCTGCCCCACAGCCATCAAGACCTGCCCCACAGCCATCTAGACCTGCCCAACAGCCATCTAGACCTGCCCAACAGCCATCTAGACCTGGCCAACAGCCATCAAGACCTGCCCAACACTACGCAAGTGGCGAGCCTAGTCACCTGCTCCTTCTAGCCAGGTCCCCTCTCTCCCGACGACCTGTCCGTCGATGGCGGTACAGGTTGTACGAGTCAAGGGATGGACGTTGGTTATGATTCAATGTGACATTAAAATGGCGACATATGTCGATATTTTTGTCGCCTATAGACTCTCGTGGTCTTACAACTTTCCTGACCTTGGAGTTCTAATGACTGTCCTGCAAATGTTCACGTGGCTACCCTGGCTAACATTACGCCCTCGGAGTTGGTGCTTGCAAGCATTCTCTACAGTCACAGAGTTAAGAGTTGACACTTGCAGCTATACCGTCTCTAGTGTCAGAGCTGTACGAGGGACTACCCTCGATTCCTTGTCAACGTAAAATGATTGCAGTTGATGTTTGTAACTACCCTCGCTAACGTCACTTTATTACAGTTGATGCTTGTAACCTCGCTTTTAAGTAGATACAGCAGTATTTGCATCATTTACTTCTTCCTCCAGGGTGGTAGCAATTCTATTTAATAATAACTTTGAATTTTCAATTAAAAAAGTCTATAAAGATAATGGAGGAAATTATGTGATGGCAGTGATAAAAACATTAGAGAAAGAGTTTTTAATTGGTAGTGTTTATGGGCCAAATAAAGACGACCCAAAATTCTACTCTCAGTTAGAAGAATATGTTAAACAGATAGGAGTAGAAAAATATTGTTATTGGAGGAGATTGGAACATTGTTTTGAACTTTCAACTTGGACTGTCATAATTACAAAACATAAAAATAATATTAAAGGGCAAGAACAAGTTGATAAGATGATGACAAACATGGATCTAGTAGACATATGGCGTGAACTAAACCCAGAAGCACTAAGATATACTTGGCGTAGGAAAAGACCATTCCAACAGAGTAGATTAGATTTTTTTCCTTATGTCAGATTCACTCTCAAATTTGGTCATGGATGCAAATATTACTCCGGGCTACCGTACGGACCATTCACTGATTACTTTGTCATTAGCTACAGAACAAGAGGAAAGGAGATTTAATCTATGGAAGCTAAACTCTTCACATCTGAAGGACAAAGACTATCTAACCCAAATAAACACTGTCATTAAAGAAGTACAGAAGAGTACTCAGTGTTCCCATATGACAGGGAGAATTTAGCAAATATTCACCAATGGAAATACAGTTTTGTAGTGTCTGATCAAACATTTCTAGATACTATGCTAATGAAAATTAGAATGAAAACAATGACCTACTCTAGCAAGAAAAAAAAAGAAATAATGATAAAGAAAAAATATTAGAAAAAGAAATTACACGGTTAGAAATTAAAGATAAGTTAAAAGAAGAAAAAGTCCTTGAACTTGAAAAGAATAAAAGTGAACTCATTAGTTTAAGAGAAAAAAAGAATGGAGGGTGTACTGATTCGCTCCAGGGCAAAGTGGATAGCAGATGGAGAGAAAGTAAGTAATTATTTTTGTTCACTGGAAAAACGTAATTATGTAAGTAAGCAAATTCGGAAATTACAGAAGCAAAATGGGGAAAGTATTAGAAAAACTGAAGAATAAGAGCAGAAGTGCGAGAATTTTTTTCCAACCTGTACGCAGAGAGAGCTGTTCAGGACTTTAGCTTTACTAATATCCAAGAAGATATACCAAAACTTACACAACTTGAACTCAATTTGTTTGGATGGAAATATCACTTTAGAAGAAGCGAGCCAGGCAGTTAAAAATATGGGTAATGGAAAAGCCCAGGGAGTGATGGATTCACTGTGGAATTCTTTAAGGTCTTTTGGAAACAACTTGACCTTCATTGTTAGATCTCTAAATGAAGGTTTTAGTAAGGTGAATATCCTCTACACAAAAAAGAAGTGTAATCATATGCATTCCCAAAGTAGATAAACCTAGAGACCAAATTAAAAACTGGAGACCAATTACTTTACTAAATGTGGTATATAAGATTGGCTCAACATGCATTGCAAACAGAATGAAAAAAGTTTTATCATCCCTAATTCATGAAGACCAATCTGGTTTTGTCCGCGGGACGATACTTAGGGGATAATGTTAGGCTGATATACGATTTGATTGAACATTTGGATAAAAATAAAGAACCTTGTTTGTTGGTATGTCTTGATTTTGAAAAAGCGTTCGATAGTATCAGCTGAGCTTCATGCTGAAAGTTTTGAATTTTTTTGTTTTAGTTCACAGTTTTGTAAGTGGATAAGCACTTTCTACACAAATATCAAGTCTAGTGTGTCAGTTAATGCACATTGTCTGAATGGTTCTATGTTAGAAGAGGATGCCGTCAGGGGGACCCAATTTCGCCTTATATATTCATCTTATGTGTAGAAATTCTAGCTATTATGATTAGAAAAAATACATACATAAAAGGTATAAAAAATCCAAAAATAGCGAAACTAAAATTGTACAATATGCAGATGACACAGAATTGACTTTAGAGGGTGATAGACAGTCTTTTGAAGAATCAATGAATACATTAAAATTGTTCGAAAAAATATCTGTTTAGTTCTGAACACTGAAAAATCAAGTGCAATATGGCTGGGAAGCAAAGCAAATTCAACAGCTAAGTATTTACCCCATTTTAACAGATGCAGTGGAACCCAGGAGAGTTCAAAATTCTTGGTATTTGGTTTACTAATAATCTAAAGCATGTATAAAGTTAAATTATGATAGTAAGCTAGCCGAAATTAGAACATTGTACAAGATTTGGCTGAAAAGACAGTTAACTCCATTAGGAAGAAGTAGCAATACTCAAGTCCTTAATCTTGTCAAAGTTAACACACTTGTGGTTATTGCTGCCAAATCCCCCAGATCATATTGTTAACAACATTCAAAAATCTATATTTCAGTTGTGTGGGGAGGAAAAAAGGATAAAATTAGCAGAAAAGTGTCTATTAAAAAAGTATATAAGGGGGGGATTGACATACCTGATGTTTAGAACTTATATGAATGCCTTAAAACTAACATGGTTGCGGAACATAAAGAAAACCAGTCATAGCTGGAAAATGATTATTATGTCCTCACATAAAATGTTAAATTACCTAGACAAACTTGGCCCAGCAGTTGCTCTTTTGTAACTGTAAATAGTTTCTGGACGGATGTTTTAAAAGCGTATGAGATATTTGGAGAAAGTGTTGTGTGTAAACATATTGAAGAGATTATATCAGAGCCTATTTTTTGTAACAATAAAATTAAGATTGGGAATAAACCATTTCTGTATAGAAGTTGGGTAGACAAAGGATATATTTAATTAAACACTTGCTGGATGAAAGAGGAAATTTTCTATTCATGGCAAGATGTTAAAAGGATATATGATGTAAACATTAATTTTGTCTCTCTAAATGGTTGCATAGATGCCATAAAGGAATATATGCATCAAGACAGAGAGAATGCAACTGATCCATCACCGCTTGCCTATGATACAAATAAAACTCTTAGTGTAATTCAATCTGTACAGAAAGGTGCAAGACTGTACTATGATAACATGGTAACTAATACACATGTGCCTAACTGTTGCTCAAAATGGGATACAAGACTAAATAGAAATGTAGATTGGCACATTATCTTCAGGAAAGTAGCCAAGATTAAAGATATTAAATTAAATGGCTCCAAATCAGAGTCTTGCATAGAATATTGGGGACAAAAATAGCTTTATTTAATATGGGTCTAGAAATTGATGATTTTTGTAAACTATTGTAGATGTGAAAAAGAAAACATTCAACATATTTTTTGGAAATGTAAATGTGTTCAAGATTTCTGGCAAAATTTTCAAAATTATGTGTCAAACAAATGTGGGATTATGACAAGGATGATATTAAGTGAACACCTGGTTTTATTTGGATGCAGTAATAACTTTAAGACAGATGATGTACTGGATTTAATCTTATTACTTGCTAAATTATACATATACTCTTGCAGATTCAAAAAAACCACACCTCAGTTGCAACCATTCATTCAGATACTGCAATATAGATATAAAATTGAAATTTTTAATGCACGCCTGGAAATGAAAGAAGAAAAAGTTGTACAACTTTGGCTACCTTATATGCAACTTGTTGACCAAAACTTAAGCAGTGACTAGACTTTCATACATGTCGATATACACTACCTTATATGTCTTTTATATTGTTATATTTGTATAGTGCAATGGAGTGAATGGCTTAAACATAGAATATGCCATATGATTAATAGGTAAATGAGGAATAAATGTTTATATATGTTAAAAAGAAAGCTAGTTTAATTGTTAGATACTAGATAGAATATTGAAATTACTTTAAATCAGAGTCCCTGCACAAAAATGTTGGGGCAAAAATGTCTGGCACTATTTAATGTTTTGATATTGTTATGTATGCTCGTTATAATTCAAGGAATATGATTTGGATGATTTTGTCATGTAATGTAATGTGTTAATGGAAAATAAATGTTATTTAAAAAAAAAAAGTAGATACAGCAGAGCTGGCGAAACCAAGTGAAGTCATAAGAACAACACAAATAATAAGGTTATGTTTCTACCCTGACAATACCAATAATAAATGGCAATACACGTGAAGACCTTGCAGCTAGCGCAATCTGTCCATCAAGTAATAGCCATTAACATGAGTTATTTAGGTTAGGGTTAGGGATGGGAGACAGGGAGAGAACGGTGTCGAACCCTGACCCCTATGGTCTGTGTTAAGGTGTGCTGACCACTGTGGTGTACCTGACGCTGGGCCAGACACAGGTATGCCAAGCTCCTTTCGGCCATTTTCCCAGCAACCTTAACGACGGTTGCACAACTTTCTACTGGTGCTGGAATGGTCGTGCGCACCTGAGGCAGTGTCCACCTGGACTCTCCTTTGACGTCAACACTCTGGGGTGCGTCAGTCAGCAACAAGTGGCGTGTGTCAACAACAACCAGGCAGCAGCTCCGCAGGTAAGTTAAATGGACATATGCACTGCTAGAGAAGGTTAATAGAAAGTCGAGTAGTAAGTGGAGTGAAAACCGTTAATAATCCTGAAAAAGTAGACGTTGGATGTGTAAACATTATTTGTCTTCAAGTCACAGCAAGCTACCAGCTTCTCAGTGGTGATGTGGATGCGATTTTGCATGACTTTCAACGTGACTTATGAGATTTAGTGTTCTGTATTCTAGACCTGTTGCTGTTTATTGTTATGTTGTTTTATTTGAGGAGAGGAGGGTAGAAGGGGGTGTGATTAGTGACTGCGTCCATTTTGGAGGAGGGTGAACATTCTTTGCGGTCCCGGACTCCTTCAGACTGTGGATCATTCTTTTGACCTCTTCCTGTAGGACTGGCAGGTCTACAAGTTCACGGTCTCTGAATGTTTTGAAGGATGTGCATTCTTTAGATGAACGTTTGCAGGTGCCTGTAACATGTATTCTATCGTTGATACAGCAGCCCTTTCTATGAGAAGGCCACCATTTCTGTCTTCGATAGGTGAGGTGGTGTGCTGACCTAGCTGACAGTCTTTAAGATCTGGCAGGTCTTTTTACTGTCACTCTCTACTCCCTTCACCATTTGCACTCCCATTCTTGTATTTCCCTGACGATTTGAGCATTTTCCGCTGCTATTTGAGTGTAAGAAGATGAAAGTATGCTGTAAAACTAAAATCATATAGATAGGTCACTGAATTGTGTCAGTCTCGATTTAACGAGTTGTAACAAATTTTTGTAATGGTCTAAATGAGTTCGTTCGTTATATCGAGATTCAGCTAGTATTTATCTTTCTGTTCAATCATTCAAGCTGTATAATAAGAAACTATATGGGCCAACTGCATTGTGTGTATTATGTCAATTTTGTTATTTCCCTCAGGGAGTTAATGAATCAATGTCAATGTCATGACTGCGAGAGGGAGGGCCTAGTGGCGACCGAACTCACAAACAAGGGTTATGGGTTCCCTGAACAGCTGTCTTTGATGTCAGTGAACATAATGTGAAAACCCAGCTAACAATCATGAAATAATGCTGAATAATTCTTGAACATTTTAGGAATAAACGTCAATCCGGGATCACCGGACAGACCCAACAGCCGACCATCAACCAGGTACAAGTGCAGGCATCCAATCAGGGTAGGCACCTCTTTTGCTGTAATAAGATTTTAGTAAAAGTTTGCTTCAATGCGGTCTCAGCCCTTCATTAGTCAGCTCTGACAATTGTCATACGTCATAACCACCGGTTATTGACACTGACAAAGTCTTCATTCACTGACAATTGTCATCTGTCTTACTGCCGGTTATTGAGCACTGACAATAGTCTTCTCTCATTACCACCGGTTATCGAACACTGAAAATAATCTTCTGTCATTGCCGCCGGTTTTTGAACACTAACAATAGTCTTCTACACTGACAATTGTCTTCTGACCGGTTATTGAATAATGACAATAGTATCCTGTCATTACCGCCGGTTTTTGAACACTGACAATTGTCATCTGTCATTATTACTGGTTATTGAACACTGACAATAGCCTTCTACACTGACAATAGTCGTCTACACTGACAATAGTATCCTGCCATTACCGCCGCGAGAATCCAATGTCTGCCTGTGCTGTTTGTTTGCAGACAGCTGGGTTTGCTGTAAACATAAGAGTTCTTGACTTCCTTATCTCTTTCTTGCTCAAGTGGGAATTAATGTCTGTTTGGAGCATTGTACAAGTGGGGGAGCCGGTCACTAGAGTTAAGTTTTCTTGTGTCAATATATTTGTAATAAACAAATCCATTTGAATATGTAGACATAAAGATGGAATAGATACGTTATTGTCATGGCACTAGTGACCAATTTATGAAGAGTAATTTTATCTGTGTCATATATGTGCGCGTGCATACTTTGCAGTCCTGTGCCCAACAATCCGGCAGCTGCAGTCCGTCCATTCAAACGGTCAGCCTGTTAACCCTCCACCAGCCAATGTCCCACAGTTTCCACTCAACGCTGGACTCGCCTTTCCCGGTGCTGGTGTTAATGCTGGGGAGCTGCAGGTGGATCACTGGTGCTGGGACAGCTGTCGGCCTAGAGGAGCTGCAGGTGCAGAAGCTAGTGCTACTGGATGGCAGGTGCAGGTGCACGAGGACTGGGCGCCACTGGTGATGCTGCCGTATCAGCTGGCTCTGTCTCTCGGGCCGGAACAGCAGCTGTGATTGGTGCCGGAATTAATTCCCCTGGTGTTGTCGCGGGAGCTGGCGTCAGGGCAGCTGCAGGGACAGGCGTCAACACAGGTGCAGGTTCAGCCGCTGTTGCAGGTGCCAGGAATGTAAATCAGGTACAGTGCTGTAAGCTGACATTTCTATAATCAGTTACAAGTAGGGAGTATATAGTGCTGTGTAGGGAGTATATAGTGCTTGTCGCGTAACCGCCCCCAGCGTCACCTGATGCACGCTCGCAACCGCTCAAACAGCTGACAAAGAACGCACAGGGTCACGCGTTCACATGCCGACGAGGCGATGAGGATGCAGGGTGGACGGTTGACACAATGGCGGACAGTAGCACGAACAGAAATATGAAGAAACGATGACACGTATGAAGAACAAAAACCAACAAGAAGTAGAATGCAGAAGCAGAATAAGTAAAAGCCTGTAGAGAGAACAATCCATACAATCAACAGGCTGATCTCACAAAACTGCTCAGGTCCTAAAAATATCCTTATACACATACATATATATGACCATCAGACTAGTCACAAAATCACTCACTTTCTAATTAACACAATGGTAGCGAGGCTATAACCGGCGTCGTCAAATCGATGCCTATAGGCTTTCCCGCGGCCATCGCATAGGATGGATGCTATGGTGTCATAGTACAATTTGCAACCCTGTGCGTAAATGAACGAATACATAAGGGAGAGAACACGGGAACCCTTAGGACTTGTTCCTCCAACGATTACTTCTATACAGTGCTGGAGGCTGACATGACTATAATCAGTTACAAGTAGGTAGTGCATATAGTTCTGTAGACTGACATGACTATAATCAGTTATAAGTAGGGAGTATATAGTGCTGTAGACTGACATGACTATAATCAGTTACAAGTAGGGGGTATTTAGTGCTGTAGACTGACATTACTATTGTCAACATTTCACCCGCTCACCTGTACTTACCCTCCAAGGTGAATTTACTAGTTCTTACATACCTACCCTAAGGAACCAACGTGAATGAATACACAAGCACATTTGCACAGACACACATGCACACACACACCCACACACATGCCCACATACACACATACACAGCCACACATACAGATCCCCCCACACACACACGAACCCACACACACATGAACTGTTGAGTTGAGGAAGGCGCAGTGTTTCAAGGTAGTCATGTGCCTGAAAAGCTCGAGTCATTTGAAACAAGAGGTGGAAAAATGACATTAAAATCTCACCTGAAGAGTTAGCAGTAGAAATGAGGCCGGCCGAACCCGGTTAGTCGGGGTGGTTTTGTGATAGATGCGGTCGTGCGTGTGCACCCATGTCACGTGCACTCTACAGCGCCTTTCAGACGAGGAACATAATAAATAAAAACACAGACAACAATTTAAATTTTAAAAAATATAATATAATTTAAAAATCAAAAAGAAAAAAAATAAACACAACACAAAACAATTCCTAATTTCCCAAACCCACAATTCGTACACACGTTTCTTCCAACAGTTTCAAAAATATTCAATCTTCTTGCACAGTTCCTCTCAAAGTCTCCACTTGAAACGGCACAATGTTTTCGCTTCTAACATACACCATATATCCACGTGTAAAGTACACCCAGTTTTTCACTTCTTCTTGTAGTTATATCCAAAAGAACAATCCCAAAGAAAATCCAAAAGTAACCTCAACAGTAAATCCAAAAGTAAATCCACAAGAATATCCACAAAAGTAAATCCACAAGAAAATCCAAAAAGTAAATCCAAAAGTAAATCCAAAAGTAAAATCCAAAAGTAAAATCCACAGGAAAACTTCACAAGAAAACTTCAACAGGTTCAATGTTAACAAAACACAACAAGTCTGGTACTTCAAGTCGTTCAGGACTTATACACACAATCCAGTCTGGTCAGGACTTGTACAACACAGGTCTACAACACCAAGTCCGTCAAGACTGGTTAAAAGCAATAGCCGTCCCCTCCGGACGCACTGACAACACCAAGAAGACTCCTCCCTTCTCCCCGCTCCCGTCAAGGAAAAACCCCAATCAAACCACACACAACCAACACACTATCACACTCTTTCCTTTGTTCAAAGTAACCACCAAACAACCTATCAACACACTTAATTGAAACAAAGACAGGCCGGCCATCTCTGTATGGCGCGGCACGCCTCAGGCTGATGACACTAACAGCCCCAGTGATAGCTGTCTTTACCACCTCACCCAGACAATTTCTTTTCCTAATTAAAAAAAAAAACCATTTAAAAAAATACATCGCAGGAGGTTTGTGACAACCCATATGTACTGATATTGGTGTTTTGTGTCAACTATGTCTCTGGTCACAGCCATTTGAGGGCGTGCTCTTGAACGTCCCTGGAAATGTGCCCTTGCAACCTGTTCCTGGAAACAGCTGGGGTCAAGGTTTGTTGGAGGTCAAGCATCCTAGGAGATGTAGGTGGAGATGAGTTCCCTGGTAATCAAGTTCAAGGCCAAGGACAAGCTCCAGGAAGCGAAGCTGCAGCTGTACCAGCTGTGGTGGCCAACCAACACCAGTCTGCAACTATTAATCAAGCACAGACAGTGGGTGTGGGCTCTGGGAAATAAAACCCACAGTCAGTGGCAGTGAGACGGGGAGAGAAGATGCAAAGGTGTCTTCACATTACACTGCTGTTGTTACACTCAGTTACTTCCTTATACTGCTGTTGCTACACTCAACTTCCCTACACTATTCTTATATTTTACTTCCTCAAGGTGTGTTGATGACAAAGAGGGCAGCTGCAAGTTTGCCGTGGAAGTATCTCTAAAACCAAGTCTACAGTTAAAACTATTTTTGCACGATGCTAAAAATAAGATTGTGAGAAATTCGCTAAACTGCGACCTCAGGACTTTAGGTTAGACACGTGAACACCTGGGAGATGGACTTGATTGATATGCCCCCTTTGTCAGTCACCACAAGACGATGGATTACACCTGTTACATTGCCACCTTTCACAAGCTTTGCCACTAGAATGTCTGCCAGTTGACAACAGAACCCAACCATCATACTCTACAGTGTGTTGTTACAATGTTACACACCTTAACAACCTTGCTAGATGTCTCTATTACTGTTGTACACCTTGCAAGCAATTTCTTGTATGCACTTATGGACATTAGAATGATTGCACCCCATGACTCTCTTTGTCATTTCAAACGGTCATCTGAGACAATAACTGGAAATATTTGGTTTGACTGTAATAGGCTAACTGTTGTAGTGACTATGATATACTATACCAGTGATGCGCAACCTTTTTCGGCCTGCGGGCCATACACATTTCCGACATGCGTGTCACGGGCCACTTCACCGCAAAAATACACAAAAAAAGAAGAAAAAAAATAGAGCAGATACCATTTTTATTAGAAACAAGTTGTACTTGCCATTAATTATGTAGTAATTAGTGGGATATTTGAAGTTTACCCGAAACCAACTTCTGAATGTCCGGCTGCATCGTAGAGACACCAAGTCGGAGCACTGAATCGAAATGTTCGTCCATTGAAAAAAAGATTGAGAGACGCCCCTATGTAGGGATAAATACTTCTTCTTTCCATTTTTTCGTTTTTAATGTCTTTTTTTTATTACTAACATGCCGATTTCCTGCACTGTGGGCAGAAGTTTCGCGGGCCGAATATGGCCCGCGGGCCATAGGTTGGGCATCCCTGTACTATACTATAGTCAGTAGGCTTCATGTTATTGTACAAGCTGTGATCATCCCCTAAATGTTGAGTTCACGTGGCCTGAATTAATACTTCTTTAGTTCCTTCCTTCGTACTACCCATGCACAAGCTTGTAAAACGTATGATGTAATAATATGTTTGTACTGCAAGTGAAACAATAAATGAATCACTCGATAATGACATTGACTTGTTTGTTGAAGCAGTTGTCTGAGCTTGGATGTGTGTTTTGTGTCAGTATATCCTTGTGTGTGTGTATGAGTCGATGTGTGGTTTGTGTCATTGTATCCTTGTGTCATCATTAAGGCCACGAATAAAGAAATAGCTGTACAGTATTGTAACGTTTTGTGAAGAGTGCATTACGAATGCATGCGATCGTGTATAAACATCTGTATGTAAAAACGTGCTCGCGGCACTCTACTACCTTTTTCATACAAAAAGGTCCGGCCAATGGTTAACGCATTTAATGTTTTAAGAATAACGGCATGAAATACGAAAAAAAAAGTTCTACCACCAACCGTCCGTAGAACGTTAATAATTCTCCCGACCGACATTTGACACTCCGCTCTTCAGGGCATCTGATGCTAGCAGTCAGAGATTCAGTGTCCACACACACACATCCACTGTCGGTATAGAAGTCCGCCCAACAGACCATCATAGAGTTATAACCAAGTCGGGGAATCGTCGTCACGGACGTTACGGATGTTCCCATGGACTGTTGAGCGGCGAATTATATCCAATGCAGCTATCAGCACAGTGGTGTACCCGAGCAGTCGGTTATACATCCAAATGAATTCCAAGCGGGTTATGTCCAAGCGTGTCCAAACGGGCAAAACTTTAATGATGGAAATCAAAATATTCGAAGTCCAAGACAACACGGCTTTGGCTTACGACTTTGTAGGTCAGCTTTGTCATGGGTAATTTCCCAGGGAAAACATTGGATCGTTACTACCCTTCGGTAGAAAGGATGGCGATTCAGCACTACCCTATGTCAGGAGCGGTGATAGCATCCGTTATTCACGTGCTGCTAATACAGTGGAAGGTCTGTCCACATTCACAGATTTCCACTGCATGAGTCTCAGAAGTAAAGTTCACAACTGATCGCAGTGAATGTCTGTTGTCTCCGTGTCGCTCTATTCACTTCGATGTCTCACCGCTGAATCCACCGTCCGTTACACGCTTGAGGTCAATGTGTCGGAGGTCAGTCACCTCAAGCTGATCAGTTCTGACTGTCCTGGGAAACGTAAGTTCGCCTAACTTAACTTTGCCCTCTAATTGTTTGACCAATCAGGCCATTAACAACTACGTAGCTAAAGGGATCGCTTAGCGACTCTTCGTAGGGTCCATGCCGACCAGTCATAATCTCCTTACCGTGTAGTCGGCATGGATCCCACCTGGAGTGACTGTAGTCGCCGTGGTTACGCCCCGCCATCTTGTCTGACCTCAAAACCCATTCAATGACGTCAAATAATCCACGTGGAGATTGCGTCAGGATTCGCGTGACTGCTCTCTCTTGGTATCACAGCTCAGACCTATGGCGTGAGACAGCAAACAATAACAATAACAACCGACTTTATTAATGCCAACGGGCAATTTAGATGGGACCTGTTTCCAAAATATATGTATATGGGAACAACCACACACATGCACACCTACCCATCACACACACACACCGCTGATAGTTCATCTGTGATTGAGTAGCTGAACTGCGGATGGCACAAAAGATTTCAGGTGCCTATTGCTTTTGCATACTGGCATGGCATAGCCGTTTACCGGATATAATGTTTATAATCTCAATCTACAATTCTCCATTGACTCAACCGCGTATCCCCCCTCTCGTCAGGCATGCTAGGCATAATGCGGGAAGCTTTCCTAATTGTTGATTACAGAAGGAAGTCAAGTCCCTCTGTTTAATGTCGCGTGTCAGCGATTGTGCTGTCATCCTTGTATGCCTCCCATGCTGAGCTGGCCCATCGTTAGGTGTTTTCTTCACGCTTTTGTCCCCTCTTTGTCTTACGTCTTGCGCGCGCGCACACACAGCTTCCTTGATGCGTCATTTTACTTTTTCCTTTTTTGACGTCATGGGTAGTCGTCATCAAGTAACAGACGGTGCTGGACCGTGGCCATGACAGTCAGAGTTTTTCGTTTTGTATTGACCGATCTGCCACAAGCCGTTTTGGGCTTATTTTTCGTTCTTCTTCACTCTTCCACCTGTTGTTGTTTTTCGCTCTTCCTTCGTGTCACCGTGTCTTCACATCCTTTGTTCGCATTGCTGTCCGTCATCGTGTCGAGCGTCCACCCTGCACCATCATCATCATCTCGTCGGCGAGTGAACTCGCGACTCTGCTGCACCAGTGTGCGGAAAGGCTTTCGACTGAACATCTAGAGCAGGAATCTTCGAGCAGGAGCTTTCGTGGCCAGTGGCCGGCCCTCATCATCGCATCTGGACGAGAAAACAGAGAGGTGGGGGTACGTCGTTAGAGCGGCAAGCAAGGCCAGAGGGCGGGCTGCCGTCTGTGGACACCTTCAACGGACTTCTAAACTGTCACCCTGCAGTGCATGCGGGTGATGTATTGTATATACGGTGACTGAGATTAGCCTGTGCACAGGGCAGCTGATTTGTCTTATTTTAATTTATCTATTTTTGTTTGTTTGTTGGATTGTTCGCGCTGATCTATATTTGTTCATGTGAGAGTGTTGGAATGTTTGATTTTTGATTCCTATTCAGTATTATTTTTGTAGCTAATAAATTAGTTTGATTTGTTACGTGAATTTTGTCTTTGTGATTTCTGTGTATGGTCTGCGCTCAGTTGAAGTTCGACTGGCTTCGTCGCGGTCACGCGACATTTAATACCAATTATCTTGGAACAGATGTGGACAATGTTATTCAAACTGTTCCTGTCATGGACAGATAGATTATGAAGCCAGCATACAAATGAGAAGGATAAAAGACTCTCAATAAAAGATTGATAAAACGAACTAAAATTGCTCTGCTAACAGAGAAGCTGTTTAACTTCCACAAAAGGTACATTCTTTGCTGGCCACGTGTGACAATGTGTTTAGTGTTTACAGTCCATTTAAGCTGGCAATCAAAAACAGTTCCCAGGTACCTGAAAGATTTAACAGTTTCAACAGGTTTGCTATGTATCACACTGGGAGCAACAAAATCATCTTTAAATCTCCTAAAATCTATATTCAGTTCCTTTGTTTTGTCTACATTTAACTCAAGAAAGTTCTCATCGCACCACTGTACAAAGTCAGTTAAGGCATTACCACGATCTCTTATGTTCTTGTAAAAGAGTCAACAGTGCAGCATCATCAGAAAACTTAATGAGGTAGCTATTCTCCTCCATACTTCTGCAGCTGTCGGTATACAAAATAAACAACAAGGGTGATAGACAACAACCTTGTGGGGACCCGGTGCTTGTGACAACAATGTCAGAATAATTACAATTAACATACACCCTCTGCTGTCTGCATGTCAAAAAATCCACAATCCACCTGACCAGTTGGTGTGGTAGATCAAAAGCAGATATAAAAAAAACAACTAGAAAAAACAAACAACATTCGCTTTGAATCGCGAATCGTTACAGGTATCGGTTGCATCTGTACTATCATCCAACACGAGTGAATATCAGTCAAATTGCTGACACTTATCCATCAGCTGTTCCAGCAAATTGTATTCCATGTCCTTTATTCAACGCATCCTTGTTCTCCTAGAGAAGCTAATATTCTCAGTCTTTCTTGTTTTCTGGACACACGATGACGACCACATGAAGCATGCATCTCTTGAGGAAGTCGCTGTCCGCGAACGCCCTGCTGTCTTTTGAAATATTATCTGCCACAATAAAACTCACTTTTGTTGCCGCCTGCTAGGTTAGATGAAAATATTTTGCTACTTCTTTAACTGTTCAACCAGCTGGTCTGACTTTTCTGCTATTGAATATTCGGAAAGTTCACTGCAACGTTTTCAGAAAATTCTAAAAAATCTCTCTAAATCTCAAAAACATTGGACTTCTGTGACGGAAGCACTTACATGCACGTATATGCTTTTGATGAAATTTTCTTTTCCATGAGTTTATCTTGTTTTTCTGTTCTGTTTTTGTTGGTGGAAGAAAAGAAGCAAGAGTGTCGGCGAGAAAAAGAGATAATTTCGTGGTGGATGGCATCACAGAAATGTTTATTTCCAAGCTCTTCACTTGAAACATCGGGCCCCCAATGCTACACATGATCTGTCAACCTGTCAAGATATGTAAGTGATACCTCGTGCGATTAAGTACAACTCGTGAAGAGACAGAAAGTTGCAACTGGAAGAGTTAACCTGACAAATTCCCATAAAAGATCAACTTTGTATGTGATCTTAAAATGATGTGTATTTTTACTCACTTCAGTCACCCCTGATCGACTCTCCCTTCCTGTACCCTGTGAAATCATGTCACTAAAGTCAAAATCTCTGTCTCACACTGCGCAGGATATTAGCACTACCAAACACAAGGAAAAAAACTGAAAATATTGCAGTAACAATCTCTTTTATTACTTTTTTGAAACCGTCCACGCAACAGTAAGCTAGCATTTAATTATGATTAATGTTTCTCGTCCGACAATCAGCTTCGCAAGTCATGTAGCACTGTACATCCTGGAGGGGGAGGTAGTGCTGTCCTTGCTGTAGTCAGCTTGCTCTGTACTTGTACTCAATGGTCTTCGGGAAACTGCTGGTACAGAAGGTTGGTCGTGGCCTCGCCCATCCTCTGGCTTACTATTGATAATTCCAAAAGCTTCTGAGTGCAGGTAGAGGACGAGAAGTGAGAGGGGAAACGGCTACCTGGCAATTTATTTGCGGGGTGGAACAGCGGGCGTTGAGTGCCGAGCACCACCGCTGCACTAAGGTGTTCAGATTCGCCAAGAGGCTTGCACAGGAAGTGACGTCAATTGTACTGACAGTAAGACTCCCTATCATGGACACTTCGTACACAGTGATCGGTGGTGCTGTAGGTAAACAAAAAACACATGGCCAATTAAGTTCACATAGAAGAGTAGGTAAACCAAAAAACATAACAGTTAGCAAGTCATGGAGGGCAGCAATGCCAACCTCACACAAAGCAATTGTGTACTCAACTGATGGACTAAGTACTGCAAGGACCTGTGCAACTTCCGACTGAAGATCGACGCCAACATTCTCCCCCCCCCAAAAAAAAAAAACAGGCTACAGAAAGTCAACCTGCAGACCTACGAGTCTTAAGGGAAGAGGTCGAAAGAGTTGTACATAGTCTGAAGGGAGGAAAGTCGCCAGACGTTGATAGTGTGCCAACTGAGATACTCAAGCAAGATGGGAAACGCAAAAAATGGCCCAAAGAACGGATACATTCACTAGGGTTATACCCCTTCCAAAAAAGCAAACAATGCCATTGGCATTATAAGCCACCCAAGCAAATTCACGCTGAAAATAATTCACAAACAGACCAGCTCCACACTGAGGACTTGCTAGCAGAAGAACAGGCTGGCTTCATACCAGTTGAGCAGAACTTCAACTGTCTCATATTCAGCATCATGGGGACCTCTATGACCACTGTATAGACTTACAAAAAAGTCTGGCTTCGGGAGCTATGTCACAAAATGCTAACAAACTCAGCGTGGAAGAAGGTCTCGTCCAAGTCATTGTTGCTGTATAATGGCAAAACGAGCGCAGTACTGCTTGATGAAAAATGAGAGAGTAGACTTCTGTCACCTCTGCTGCCCAACATCATTTCTGGCGAACATTGTATGTGAAACCCTCCACAACCATTACAATTTCATTTACATCAGTGGAAGACCGAGTTGCAACCTAAGCTTTGAAGACAACAACAACAACAACAACAACAACAACAACAACAACAAAACGCAAGACCTTACCAACAGTTTGGTTCAAGAGCAGACGTTTGTCTGGGGTTAGCCTCTATCACCTCTGCTGCCCAACAGATTTGTTGGAAGACACATGACATAATGACCACACTAACAAGAGTAAAGTCCTAGCAAATGAAGAACAGTTGCCACAGTCGTAGGACACCAGGAACCTCTACTTTCAACAGACAAGCGACGTAAGCTGGTCTTTGGTCACGTGACCCGGCACGACACCCTGTGAAAGGCTGTCCTTCAAGGTACCCTGGAGGGTAGTGAACACCGCGGTGGTCAGAGGAAGAACTGACTGGCAAAGGTCAAAGACTGGACTGGTCGTCCTGTACAGAACCTGCTGACTGTCGCCCACAGTAGACAAGATGGCGGCCTGTCAGCTGCCGCGTCTATCCTTGTCACGTCTACCCTCAACCACAGGTGGCGGTCTATCCATGTGATCCCCCCAACCACAGGTGGCGGTCTATCCATGGCATCCCCCCCCCCCTCAACCACAGGTGGCGGTCAAAGGGTGATTAACTGACACAGTCAATGGCGAAAGCAAAGATGATCTATATGAAGGGAATATTACTGACACACACACACAGCTATTGTAACAACACGTGTCAGTAACAACGGTGGCCAATCATCTACCCAGTACCTGTGGATGTTGTACTCACCTGTCACTTGGAGAGGGATGTCAGCCCGCACGACAGGACGGGGCTGTCGAAGGGGGCGGGGGCGTGTTCCACAGTCCACGGACTGCGCGTGCTGGCAACGACTGGTGGTGACGTCAAACAGGGTACCCACAGAACACGCCATCAGCTGCGGCGTGCTCACACCTACGCTGCAGTGGAAATAGCGCGAGCAGTCGCTGGGGTCAGGGGTCAAGTAGCGTCCTTCCTGCTGCCCACTGTGGCAAGTCTGCGCCTGAGCTGCCATCAGCGACATCAACAGCGTCAGCAGCCAGCCTGCGTGCCAAGGGAGATCATTAGCTAGCACAAGCCAGGCTACACAAGACAGGCTACACAAGAAAGACTCCGCCGACAGATAGCACAAGACAGACTACACAAGAAAGACTCCGCCGACAGATAGCACAAGACAGACTACACAAGAAAGACTCCGCCGACAGATAGCACAAGACAGACTACACAAGAAAGACTCCGCCGACAGATAGCACAAGACAGACTACACAAGAAAGACTACGCAGACAGATAGCACAAGACAGACTACACAAGACAGACTTCGCCAACAGATAGCACAAGCCAGGCTACAAAAGACAGGCTACACAAGACAGACCACGCCGATAGATAGCACAAGGCAACTATATTAACGAAGCTATCAACGAGAGCTATATAAGCCATGTAAAGAGGTTACCCGTGCACACAAGGCTCGATCATGTTCACTATGAATCACGTGTGTGCTGGTAACAATTAGCACCAAACATCGTCAACGACAAAGGATTTTTGTGTGTGTGCTGGTAACAAACACTAAAGATCCTGCAGCCATTGTGACTTCGTGCTCACCATGGTAACGTCCACAAGCTGCTGTAGTGTTACCAAATGTTTCCATTGCCTACACAAGGCTTCATCCTCAACACTTAGCTTCCACGAAATGGCCGTGCAGGCTTCCTATCTTGTTTTCAAACACAAGTCGCTACATACGACTAACCCTGACGACTTCGCATGAGTAAGAGACCAGAAACCAAGGACGTGTATAGTTATATTGCTGTCTGTCTGCCAAGACCAACGCTTAGCCTCTTGCGAAGTGATCCACTGTTAGTCTCGGCGAGCCTAAAAAAAGAATGCCAATAAACCGGAAGCTATGTTGTCTAGTGCCTCGTTTTAGTAGTTAACTGGAAAAAAATCGTCTGCCAGCAGTCCAGGGATATTAGTTTGTGCCGAAACTGTGGCCTGGCTGCACATACATACGAAGTCACCTGAAAATAGGAACCTTGGCCATATTCTTCATTATCTCATTCTGTCACGTGACGTAATTTGGGGATCGGGTTTAGTCGGAAGTAGTCGTGCTCAATGTCGGCTACAGACCTCACTCATGTGTAAAAATATGAATATGGAGGTAACAACATACATTGCCATGATCACCTTCATTTAGAAGACGGAGAGCTGATAGTATCCTGATTTCAAGAGCATGCACGTGAGTGAGGTCTGTAGTTGTACTGGTCATGTTCATCAGCTCTACGGTAAATGGGTTTTACAACAAGGGCTTTGCCAACCCTGTTACCGGGAGTTCCACAGTTCTTGCGCAGTTAAAAATGTTAATAAAAATGGCATACATTGGAGAAGCACTACTCTACAACTTGCCCACATGGGTTATTAATGTCGACATCCGAGCTCCACGAGTCTTTCACCTTCTCGGGGGAGGTGACAGCGACCTCTAGACAATACAGAAGACGATAAGGTGCATCGCATGCTGCGGCTGGCGATACTCAAGCCCACTCCAGCATACATACCAGTCTGTAGTTGTAGTCTTTATATGCTTCTACCACGAAGGACTAGATTCGATCTGCATGACGAGTGGTTACAATGACAATACAAAAAATGACTTATGAGAGGTCGCTGTCCATTTCTTAACAGAATATCCTGCATAGCTTATGATTACATGATGAAAACGGTAACGAACCTATGGATGGCTTGGAGTCCATGGAAACACAAGACAGGTAGTAAATACTCTTTATTGTGGTCGCTGAACTGGACGTCTGTGGTGTACATATATATATATAGGTACGTTACAACACAGCCTAGCGTTTTCTGTCATTTTTAAATGTCAGCTGTCGATGAGAATGAATCCTACAAAATCGTTTGTGGCTTTTGCAAGCTTAACAGATCTGGCGGGCTGGGACTTCCGTGTAGGTCGCTGACATTAGGCCAAAGACCTCCCACGTGCCTGTCCTGTGACCTCACGCGCTACAGGCCACACGGCACCGGAGAATGCAGGTGACCTTTACAAGAATTTGTAAATATACCACTTAGCTTTCTTCAAACATGCTTCTGGCTGCAGTCACGAAGGATGGCTGTCCAGTTGGGTAGTTGCTGGGGTCTAAACTGTAGTCCGCTTTATTCTTCCTCCTGAC
Organism: Pomacea canaliculata; assembly: GCF_003073045.1. NCBI lineage: Eukaryota > Metazoa > Mollusca > Gastropoda > Architaenioglossa > Ampullariidae > Pomacea > Pomacea canaliculata. The sequence goes on along the minus strand of NC_037591.1, from coordinate 44,043,716 downwards.
CGTTTGGGCTCAAAGACAAGTTAGCTTAGCGCCTTCTTCACATTACTGCCGCTTTTATTTCTCTCTCTCTCCCTCGTTTCTTGTGCACACCAGTATTTGTACATCCGCTTGTGTGTGTGAGTGAGAGAGAGATCCACTTATTAATGATGGGTCCTACATGAATATGGTAGATATGTGTGTGAGAGAGATCCACTTAATGATGATCTACATGAAAATGGTAGATGTGAGAGAAAGAGAGAGATCCACTTAACGATGGGTCCTACATGAAAATGATGGATGTGTGTGTGTGTGTGAGAGAGAGAGATCCACTTAACTGACGACTTTTGTAGGAAAAAGGTAGAAGTGCCTTTGACCTTTGATCATTTATTAACGACACGATTGGGTTCATATCAAGGGGGTAAGTCATGGGTCGTTAAATATTTAGGATATTGAAAGTATGTAGTCTGTGGCTCACACGTGGTTACGCATTCATGTAAATATCATTGTCATGAGCTTAGCAAATACCAAAGCCTTCTCTGTCAAGCACAGAAATAATGAGTAAGCCAGTAACAAAGGTGTGTAGGTCAACGTACCCACAAAATATCATTCATTGTATAACAATCAGTATTATTTTGGAACAACTTGTTTGAGACCAGCATGGCGCATAGTAAAGGCTGTACAGCAAGTGGGAAATGAGCCTAATGGTGGCCTGAGAGATCTCTCCATGACCCTTGACACTGTGTGGGTCTGTAGGGTGCACACCTTGCAGTGCTGGGTCTGGCTCTATGATGTTGGCAGAAATTTTGCAGAAAAAGAGAACCTGCGCTTCATCTTCTATTTGTACTTCTATTTGACACCGGGGACATGCACCGTTTCGCGGGCCGACATCATTTGTGTATCGTAGCTTATGTGTTGTTATCTCACACTGTTAGGAAAGAGTGAGGATAGAGCTGTTGTATGGGTTTACCCGTCTGTTCGATTCAGAAGACAAGCGGGCACGTAAGCAAACTGACTGGCTGAAAGTGGACTAGTGCCTCGGTGCTCATACCACCTGAGACGCGCGACGCTTACATCACCTAGAAATAAAAGGACGTTCACGTCAAGACGGTCACAAAATGTATGACCAGACGTGACCGCAGGGTGCTAGTGTCGTGACAAGCCTTAGAGCGAAAATGACTTTGTTGGGTTTAGAATTGAGGGTTAAGGGTTAGGGTTAGGGTTTGGGTTAGGGTTAGAGTTAGGGTTTGGGTTAGGGTTAGGGTTAGGGTTAGGGTTAGGGTAAGGTTAGAGTTTAGGGTTTAGGGGTTTAGTGTTAGGGTTAGGGTTAGAGTTTAGGGTTAGGGTTTGGGTTAGGGTTAGGGTTTGGGTTAGGGTTAGGGTTAGGGTCTCGTTGACCTCGCGAGATGACGCTAAAATGTTTGGAATTATCGTAACAATTTTGCGAGATTACGCTAACCCTAACCATAACCCTAACCCTCGTTTATCTCTCGCGAGATCACGCAAAAATTTTTACGAGGTTTCAATGTGCGAAAAGTTTGCGAAATCTCGCGAAGTCTCGTGGCTCTCGCGAGATCACGAAATTGTTTTTCGAAATTACGCAGAAATTTTGCGATATATCGCGAGGTCTCGTGGGTCTCGAGAGATCTCGCCAAAAATTTTCGAGATCGTGTGAAAATTTTGCGAAATATCACCAAGTCTCGCGAAGTCTCGTGGCTCTCGCGAGATCACGAAATTTTTTTTCGAGATCTTGTGAAAATTTTGCGATATATGCTTAGGCTGTGCTCAGGCTATGCTCTGGGTGTGCCCAGGCGGTGCTCAGGCTATGCTCAGGCTCTGCTGACTCTGTGCTCCAGCTGTGCTCAGTCTATGCTTAGGCTATGCTATGTTGGTGCTCAGCTTATGCTCAGGCTATGCTATGGTGATGCTCAGGCTATGTTATGGTGGTGCTCAGGCTATGCTCAGGCTCTGCTGAGGCTGTGCTCCAGCTGTGCTCAGGCTATGCCCAGGCTATGTTATGGTGGTGCTCAGGCCATGCTTTGCTGGTGCTCACGCTATGCTCAGGCTATGCTCAGGCTGTGCTCAGGATATGCTATGGTGGTGCTCACTCTATGCTATGGTGGTGCTCTGGCTATGCTAAAGTGGTTCCCTGTCTGTGCTCAGGCTCGTGGCTCTCGCGAGATCCCGAAATTTTTTTTCGAGATTTCGCGGAAGTTTTGCGATAAATCGCGAGGTCTCGTGGGTCTCGAGATATCTCGCCCAAAATTTTCGAGATCGGTCGACATTTGCGAAATCTCGCCAAGTCTCGCGAAGTCTCGTGGCTCTCGCGAGATCACGAAATTTTTTTTCGAGATTTCGCGAAAATTTTGCGATAGATCGCGAGGTCTCGTGGGTCTCGAGAGATCTCGCCCAAATTTTTCGAGATCGGTCGCCAGTTTTGCGAAATCTCGCCAAGTCTCGCGAAGTCTCGTGGCTCTCGCGAGATCACGAAATTTTATTTCGACATTTTGCGGAAGTTTTGCGATAGATCGACATTTGCGAAATATCGCCAAGTCTCGCGAAGTCTCGTGGCTCTCGCGAGATCACGAAATTTTTTTTCGAGATTTAGCGGAAGTTCTGCGATAAATCGCGGGGTCTCGTGGGTCTCGAGAGATCTCAAACAAAATTTTCGAGATCGGACGACATTTCCTAAATCTCGCGAAGTCTCGCGAAGTCTCGTGGCTCTCGCGAGATCACAAAAGTTTTTGTTCGAGATTTCGAGGAAATTTTGCGATAAATCGCGAGGTCTCGTGGGTCTCGAAAGATCTCGCCCAAAATTTTCGAGATCGGTCGACATTTGCGAAATCTCGCCAAGTCTCGCGAAGTCTCGTGGCTCTCGCGAGATCACGAAATTTTATTTTGAGATTTCGCGGAAGTTTTGCGATAGATCGACATTTGCGAAATATCGCCAAGTCTCGCTAAGTCTCGTGGCTCTCGCGATATCACGAATTTTTTTTCGAGATTTCGCGGAAGTTTTGCGATAAATCGCGAGGTCTCGTGGGTCTCGAGAGATCTCGCTAAAAATTTTCGAGATCGTGCTAAAATTTTTGCGAAATCTCGCAAAATCTCGCGAAGTCTCGTGGCTATCGCGAGATCACGAAATTTTTTTTCGAGATTTCGATCACGCACAAACACACGCACACGCACAAACACACGCACGCGCACAAACATATGCACACGCACAAACACACGCAGACGCACAAACACACGCACACGCACAAAAACACGCACACGCACAAACACACGCACACGCACCAACACACGCACAAACACACGCACACGCAAAACACGCACAAGCACCAACACACGCACACGCACAAACACACGCACACGCACAAACACACGCACACGCACAAACACATCTCGCCAAGTCTCGCGAAGTCTCGTGGCTCTCGCGAGATCACGATTTTTTTTTTTTAAATTTCGCGGAAATTTTGCGATAGATCGCGAGGTCTCATGGGTCTCGACAGATCCCGCCCAAAATTTTCGAGATCGTGCGAAAATTTTCGCGAAATCTCGCCAAGTCTCGTGGCTATCGCGAGATCACGAATTTTTTTTTCGAAATTTCGCGCAAATTTTGCGATAGATCGCGAGGTCTCGTCAGTCTCGACAGATCCCGCCCAAAATTTTCGAGATCGTGCGAAAATTTTCGCGAAATCTCGCCAAGTCTCGCGAAGTCTCGTGGCTCTCGCGAGATCACGAAATTTTTTTTCGAAATTTCGCGCAAATTTTGCGATAGATCGCGAGGTCTCGTCAGTCTCGACAGATCCCGCCCAAAATTTTCGAGATCGTGCGAAAATTTTCGCGAAATCTCGCCAAGTCTCGCGAAGTCTCGTGGCTATCGCGAGATCACGAAATTTTTTTTCGAGATTTCGTTCACGCACAAACACACGCACACGCACAAACACACGCACACGCACAAACATATGCAGACGCACAAACACACGCACACGCACAAACACACGCACACGCACCAACACACGCACACGCACAAACACACGCAGACGCACAAACACACGCACACGCACAAAAACACGCACACGCACAAACACACGCACACGCACCAACACACACAAACACACGCACAAACACACGCACACGCAAAACACGCACAAGCACCAACACACGCACACGCACAAACACACGCACAAACACACGCACACGCACAAACACACGCACACGCACAAACACATCTCGCCAAGTCTCGCGAAGTCTCGTGGCTCTCGCGAGATCACGATTTTTTTTTTGAAATTTCGCGGAAATTTTGCGATAGATCGCTAGGTCTCATGGGTCTCGACAGATCCCGCCCAAAATTTTCGAGATCGTCCGAAAATTTTCGCGAAATCTCGCCAAGTCTCGCGAAGTCTCGTGGCTATCGCGAGATCACGATTTTTTTTTTCGAAATTTCGCGGAAATTTTGCGATAGATCGCGAGGTCTCGTGGGTCTCGACAGATCCCGCCCAAAATTTTCGAGATCGTGCGAAAATTTTCGCGAAATCTCGCCAAGTCTCGCGAAGTCTCGTGGCTATCGCGAGATCACGAATTTTTTTTTCGAAATTTCGCGGAAATTTTGCGATAGATCGCGAGGTCTCGTCGGTCTCGACAGATCCCGCTCAAAATTTTCGAAATCGTGCGAAAATTTTCGCGAAATCTCGCCAAGTCTCGTGGCTATCGCGAGATCACGAATTTTTTTTTCGAAATTTCGCGGAAATTTTGCGATAGATCGCGAGCTCTCGTGGTTCTCAAGAGATCGTGCCCAAATTTTTTTAGATCGGTCTCCAAATCTGATATTAGTAGGTATTGTGATTGCTAGGTGTCCTTGAGAAGATAGTGGGTTATCTTTGTTTATATAGTCTATGTGTAGGACTGACTTCAGCATACCTATATGATAATATTTATGTCTGTCTATATTGTCGTGTAAACAACGGTGCATTACTCTTCACTATTGCTATATGATATAATACAAAAGCTGATCTTTGAGATGCAATATTAGCTGTCATATCAAGCAAGAACTTTCAGTTTTTGTTTTTAGGATATGGCCTTGTCAGTTCACCTAGATTCATTTAAACCCCTTGTACCTTGGATGTTTGCAAGACCTGTTGACTCCTCAGTGTGAGGACAAAGCCAGACTGACCAATAATTACATGTGGAAGTCCACTTCTTTCTAGTACTTTATTTTTGTCAGCTTGACCCCAGTGCTCATGTATCACTTCAATTTTGTTGCAGTTAGGTGTGAAGACTACATGAAGGCAGATAAACTAATGAACAAAAGGCAATAGAGCTTCAAACATGGTATGTCTGCAAGTCATGTATTTTAAATCTTACCTATTTTAGAGTGGGTTTAATGCAGTATTTCAGATTTGCATAGTCTGAACCCATGTAAGTTGCCCTGTACCCATTGCTGATTTTGTGCTATATATTGTTCACATTTTCTTTTTTAATGGCAGGGCTTGTTGAGCAGGTGTCTACCTGCTCCAGAGTTACAGAACTTAAGAACTAAGCTGCACTAATGCATAGCCAGCGTACACTAATGCATATTACTAAGACTGACTCAATGTTACAAACATAATATTGTAATTATTAAATTGATTACAAGTGTATTACTAAAAGTTGCTCTTGGCAAACATAATATTGTAATTATCCAGCAATAAAGCAGCAGTTTTCAGACTGGCAGCAAAGCATTTAGGCGGTTTTTATGCCATGGACTATGGCATGCAGAATGAAGATACTGTTGTGTGCATATGATTGATCATGTAAAATTATGTAATTCATGGTGGTCGTTTAGTTATTTCTGTTGTGCTAATGAAATGAACAAAGATCATGATGTTTATAACAAATACAATACAGTGTATCAACAAAATCCTTCACAGCAGTGAGAGAATGTGATTTGATGACAGTGACAGTCTTGACAACAGTGTTAGTAATATGATTTGATGACTGACAACAGTGTTAGTAATGTGATTTGACAATAGTGACAACTTTGACAACAGTGTTAGTAATGTGACGGTGATTGTGAGGATTAAGCATGGTGACTTGTGCCAAAACATGCACTTTGTATTTGTTGCTATTCACAAGCTTGCCTTTTGGAATGTTGCAGTATGAATTGAATCTCATGGAATACAAGTGAGCAGTCAATGAGACTGAAAGTCAGGTGCTGTACAAGATCTTTGATAAACTTAATTTACCAGGTTTAAAAGACTATGCAGACCATGATGGTGAGAATGCTGCTGAATTGGATCAGTTTGTAAGTGAATGATGAGATAGGCAAGAGCAAGTGAAGCTGTAACTGGAACCCTTTTATTTAGTGGATGAATGAAAGCCTAAAACTAAACAAACTTGAAATGCCTGTTACTGGTAGCATGCATGTAAGTAGTAAATATCTGAAATATGTGTTACTGATAGTATGCATTTGAAATGTATCCTGAATACAGTACACAAAATGTTAAAATATGTTGTACAAGTGTGTGTATGGTACAGGTCATGCTTAAATGCACACACTATAGTATAGTGCAGACAAGCTAGCACATTTCTCTGTAAGCTTTTAAGTCATAACATTTCAATTATATTTTTATGTTTGTACTAAAAGTTAAAAGAATGCACTTCTACGTGTACTTGTAAAATTTATTAAAATAAAATAGATATATTTAGAAATATAACTTTGTGACACTAAGTTAGACATCACTGTGACAAGATAAGATGAACCATGGATGTTGTCGTGAAAGAGTGGGATAGGGCTGTAGTGTGTGTTTGTACATCTATTTTATTCTAGATATGACGTAATTTCTCTCTCTAGAAATTGCGTCATAGAGAGAGATTGCGTCATTTACGCGGATGCGGGTGGGAGCTTAAGCTCGTGGTGGCTGTGAGGCGTGATTGGTTGTGGTGTGTCATGTGGTATGACTGGCCAACAAGACGGTTACGGGACTGAAAGATCTAGAGATGCAGGCTGAGCGTTTGGACTGAAAGAGAGAAAGAACTGGACGACAAGCTGGGCTTTACGTTATACCTCTAGGGAGAGACAGTGATCTTGAAATCTCAAGTCTTCCTTTGCAATTGTCCTTCGCCAAACTACTGAGAGAAAAGGACATCAACCTAGAAGGTGATATAGCCACTATGTCGCAAACCTGGGGCAGGGTCCGTAGATTTGGTAAGGGGTACGATTTCTATCACCAGTCCAACACACCGTCTATACCCCCACCAAGTCCACGTCGACACTTACCGCGTGCTACCACACTAAATTGCTTATTAATTACCCACTCTAACCAGCTCGAGCCCCCAAGCACGCATACCCCAAAGTAAAACACGAGGCAATTTAGTGCATTAAAAGAGGTTAATTATTATTTCCAGAAGTTCATACAAACCAAAAAATGTCACAATTACAAAGTATGAACCCTTGCGCTGTATCTTCTCTCTCTAGAAATTGCGTCATAGAGAGAGATTGCGTCATTTACGCGGATGCGGGTGGGAGCTTAAGCTCGTGGTGGCTGTGAGGCGTGATTGGTTGTGGTGTGTCATGTGGTATGACTGGCCAACAAGACGGTTACGGGACTGAAAGATCTAGAGATGCAGGCTGAGCGTTTGGACTGAAAGAGAGAAAGAACTGGACGACAAGCTGGGCTTTACGTTATACCTCTAGGGAGAGACAGTGATCTTGAAATCTCAAGTCTTCCTTTGCAATTGTCCTTCGCCAAACTACTGAGAGAAAAGGACATCAACCTAGAAGGTGATATAGCCACTCGGTCGTACCTGTGCGTTGGAAAGAACAACTTCGTCCGACCTGACGACCAAGTAACGGACAAGTGTTCCGGCCACTGGTATCGGTGTTGCGTCCATACCAAGATCGTCGGCCTGCTAGCGACAGTTCGAAGCGAACCTTCCTCGTACTCCTCTCGTCGCGTGCCGATCTACAGAAGACCGAAGTCTTCGGACAATATTTCTTCTGCGGCGCGACGAGAGATTACCCATACTGCATCCGCCATTGGACAGTACAGTGACAGTTGTGCGTGTGTGTTCTGCAAGAACTAATCTCCACACCACAAAGTCGAGAACACAGCTAAGTGGCGTGCGCATAAGGAGTGTACGGGGAGAGTGTGTGAGCAGTATTGTGTGAGGAATATTGTGTGAGGAGTATTGTGTGAGCAGTATTGTGTGTATGACAGATAAGGTTAGATCTGGCTCTCAGTTATCTGGACATAATAGAAGCAAGGGAAATAATTAGGTAAACGGGACGGTCTAGACAACGATCAAGGGTTCATACTTTGTAATTGTGACATTTTTTGGTTTGTATGAACTTCTGGAAATAATAATTAACCTCTTTTAATGCACTAAATTGCCTCGTGTTTTACTTTGGGGTATGCGTGCTTGGGGGCTCGAGCTGGTTAGAGTGGGTAATTAATAAGCAATTTAGTGTGGTAGCACGCGGTAAGTGTCGACGTGGACTTGGTGGGGGTATAGACGGTGTGTTGGACTGGTGATAGAAATCGTACCCCTTACCAAATCTACGGACCCTGCCCCAGGTTTGCGACAGATGTGTTTAACTCTGACAACTTAATTAGCTTTGCATGCTAGTCAGTCTGACTGCTGGAGACTGCACACACTAAGCTGCCATCAGTTGTGGGTGGACGGAGGGACGTTACAGCCACACACCTGAGGTGAGGGGCCTTGAACTTGCGACCTGCACCACGGTCCTACCACCAGGCTAAGCAACCGCCCACCCGCTTTCCCAAAGGTCTCATGATGATTTTACAGAAATATGTACACAGTAGATTTAGTTACAGCCAAAGAAATGTTATCTTGCCTCAAGATTGGAAGTTTTAGATACAAAAAGGGAGAATAAACGTTCCTTTGATTTAATGTTAAGCATTTAGTCAAATGTACTGGTTTGAGAGACCAGACACAGGGGGGTGGGGATGCAGTGGCGTAGGAAGATGCTCAGCGGTGGGGTGGGGAAGACTCCATGGTGACAGTGAACGACGTGCGCATTCTTGCCTCAGTATCTCTTCTGACGAGGATGAACCCCAGGTTTCTAGCCAGTGAGATGGAAGGAAGCAAATGAAGCAGTTAGTTCATGTGTTGGTATGATTGCATTGTCAAGCGGCGCGAATGGCTTCGCTTCCAGTGCTGTACTCCTTACCACCTACATGACAAAGACTTTAATGACAACAGTCTGTTAACTCCGGCGTTTCGTTTTTGTGTCCCTCGTGTACGCGGAGAGAGGTGACAGCTCATTGACGAAGAGGGTGACGAGGTGGAAAATAAAGTTAGGAAAAACCCAGGTATTAACGGCGTCTTGCCAAACGAAGCGACCTTAGTATGATGATGATCTTTGGTGCCAGAGCAGTCTTTTTGTTGCCCGCCATTTCATCAGAACATCTTTGTCGGCTAGAGGGAGCAGCAGAGCACGTGACGGCGGAACAGCGAGGGGTGTCGCGCGTGCAGCTGCAGCACAAAACGTGGCGGCGCTGAGGGAATTGCGTGCGACACAGGCGCCACCTGCCGGCACGTGCACAATACACGTAATCACGCCGCTGGCCAGCCTCCAGCAAACCCTGAATAGAGATCGATTTTATGACACAGCATCATCTGCAAACACAGCGGAGGGCAGCTGCAGTCAGGACATCCGGAGACATAATAAGACATTCTACAACAAAAAAAGGACATTTGCCGACAAGCTAAGGGGAAATTCCAATATTTCAAGACTACGGCCACACATTACTTTGCGAGGGAAACGTTAGATACAGAGCGATAGGAAAATGGACACTGCGCTGTATACATGAGTGCAATGAGAGCTGAGCACAATCCTCCCACCTCCTGGAATCTTCAAGCACATCATGCACAACAGCAAAATAACATTTAAATAAAGCAGAAATGAGAGGGTAGAAAAGAGTCGATAGTAATGCCAGACAGGATACATATGGTAAAACTAAACAGGATACACGTAGTAATGTCACACAGGATACATATGGTAACGCCGTTACACTTAGTAATACATGTACCAGACAGGATGCAGGTAGTGATGTCATACAGGATACATATAGTAATGCCGGATACACATAGTAATATCAGACAGGATACACATGGTAATACCGGATACCGAGTAATGCCAAACACCGGATACACATAGTAATACCAAACAGGATACACATAGTAATGTCACACAGGATACATATGGTAATGCCAGATACACATAGCAATACCAGAAAGAATACAAATCTCAGCTGACAAGAATGACGTGACAACTGGTGTAAGATGGAAGCTGGACGTAGTATCTTATAAAACATAGTCCCCTCTTTGACCAGATTACTGCGCTGTCGTATCTTATATAACATAGTCCACTGTCTGACCAGATTACTGCGCTGTTGTATCTTATAAAACATAGTCCCTTCTTTGACTAGATTAATGCGCTGTCGTATCTTATAAAACATAGTCCCCTCTTTGACCAGATTACTGCGCTGTCGTATCTTATAAAACATAGTCCCCTCTTTGACCAGATTACTGCGCTGTCGTATCTTATAAAACATAGTCCCCTCTTGACCAGATTACTGCGCTGTCGTATCTATAAAACATAGTCCCCTCTTTGACCAGATTACTGCACTGTCGTATCTTATAAAAAATAGTCCACTGTCTGACCAGATTACTGCGCTGTCGTATCTTATAAAACATAGTCCACTGTCTGACCAGATTACTGCGCTGTCGTATCTTATAAAACATAGTCCCCTCTTTGACCAGATTACTGCGCTGTCGTATCTTATAAAACATAGTCCCCTCTTTGACCAGATTACTGCGCTGTCGTATCTTATAAAACATAGTCCACTGTCTGACCAGATTACTGCGCTGTCGTATCTTATAAAACATAGTCCACTGTCTGACCAGATTACTGCGCTGTCGTATCTTATAAAACATAGTCCACTGTCTGACCAGATTACTGCGCTGTCGTATCTTATAAAACATAGTCCCCTCTTTGACCAGATTACTGCGCTGTCGTATCTTATAAAACATAGTCCCCTCTTTGACCAGATTACTGCGCTGTCGTATCTTATAAAACATAGTCCCCTCTTTGACTAGATTACTGCGCTGTCGTATCTTATAAAACATAGTCCCCTCTTTGACCAGATTACTGCGCTGTCGTATCTTATAAAAAATAGTCCCCTCTTTGACCAGATTACTGCGCTGTCGTATCTTATAAAACATAGTCCCCTCTTTGACCAGATTACTGCGCTGTCGTATCTTATAAAACATAGTCGATTACTGCGCTGTCGTATCTTATAAAACATAGTCCCCTCTTTGACCAGATTACTGCGCTGTCGTATCTTATAAAAACATAGTCCACTGTCTGACCAGATTACTGCGCTGTCGTATCTTATAAAACATAGTCCACTGTCTGACCAGATTACTGCGCTGTCGTATCTTATAAAACATAGTCCCCTCTTTGACCAGATTACTGCGCTGTCGTATCTTATAAAACATAGTCCCCTCTTTGACCAGATTACTGCGCTGTCGTATCTTATAAAACATAGTCCCCTCTTTGACCAGATTACTGCGCTGTCGTATCTTATAAAACATAGTCCCCTCTGACCAGATTACTGCGCTGTCGTATCTTATAAAACATAGTCCCCTGTCTGACCAGATTACTGCGCTGTCGTATCTTATAAAACATAGTCCCCTCTTTGACCAGATTACTGCGCTGTCGTATCTTATAAAACATAGTCCACTCTGACCAGATTACTGCGCTGTCGTATCTTATAAACATAGTCCTCTTTGACCAGATTACTGCGCTGTCGTATCTTATAAAACATAGTCCCACTCTTTGACCAGATTACTGCGCTGTCGTATCTTATAAAACATAGTCCACTGTCTTACCAGATTACTGCGCTGTCGTATCTTATAAAACATAGTCCCTTCTTTGACCAGATTACTGCGCTGTCGTATCTTATAAAACATAGTCCCCTCTTTGACCAGATTACTGCGCTGTCGTATCTTATAAAACATAGTCCACTGTCTGACCAGATTACTGCGCTGTCGTATCTTATAAAACATAGTCCCCTCTTTGACCAGATTACTGCGCTGTCGTATCTTATAAAACATAGTCCCCTCTTTGACCAGATTACTGCGCTGTCGTATCTTATAAAACATAGTCCCCTCTTTGACCAGATTACTGCGCTGTCGTATCTTATAAAACATAGTCCACTGTCTGACCAGATTACTGCGCTGTCGTATCTTATAAAACATAGTCCCCTCTTTGACCAGATTACTGCGCTGTCGTATCTTATAAAACATAGTCCACTCTTTGACCAGATTACTGCGCTGTCGTATCTTATAAAACATAGTCCCCTCTTTGACCAGATTACTGCGCTGTCGTATCTTATAAAACATAGTCCCTCTTTGACCAGATTACTGCGCTGTCGTATCTTATAAAAAATAGTCCCTTCTTTGACCAGATTACTGCGCTGTCGTATCTTATAAAACATAGTCCCCTCTGTCTGACCAGATTACTGCGCTGTCGTATCTTATAAAACATAGTCCTCTTTGACCAGATTACTGCGCTGTCGTATCTTATAAAACATAGTCCCCTCTTTGACCAGATTACTGCGCTGTCGTATCTTATAAAACATAGTCCACTGTACGACCAGATTACTGCGTGTCGTATCTTATAAAACATAGTCCCCTCTTTGACCAGATTACTGCGCTGTCGTATCTTATAAAACATAGTCCCCTCTTTGACCAGATTACTGCGCTGTCGTATCTTATAAAACATAGTCCCTCTTTGACCAGATTACTGCGCTGTCGTATCTTATAAAACATAGTCCCCTCTTTGACCAGATTACTGCGCTGTCGTATCTTATAAAACATAGTCCACTGTCTGACCAGATTACTGCGCTGTCGTATCTTATAAAAACATAGTCCCCTCTTTGACCAGATTACTGCGCTGTCGTATCTTATAAAACATAGTCCCCTCTTTGACCAGATTACTGCGCTGTCGTATCTTATAAAACATAGTCCACTCTTTGACCAGATTACTGCGCTGTCGTATCTTATAAAACATAGTCCCTGTTTGACCAGATTACTGCGCTGTCGTATCTTATAAAACATAGTCCCCTCTTTGACCAGATTACTGCGCTGTCGTATCTTATAAAAAATAGTCCCTCTTTGACCAGATTACTGCGCTGTCGTATCTTATAAAACATAGTCCCCTCTTTGACAGATTACTGCGCTGTCGTATCTTATAAAACATAGTCCCCTCTTTGACCAGATTACTGCGCTGTCGTATCTTATAAAACATAGTCCCCTCTTTGACCAGATTTACTGCGCTGTCGTATCTTATAAAACATAGTCCCCTCTTTGACCAGATTACTGCGCTGTCGTATCTTATAAAACATAGTCCCTCTTTGACCAGATTACTGCGCTGTCGTATCTTATAAAACATAGTCCCCTCTTTGACCAGATTACTGCGCTGTCGTATCTTATAAAAACATAGTCCCCTCTTGACCAGATTACTGCGCTGTCGTATCTTATAAACATAGTCCCTCTTTGACCAGATTACTGCGCTGTCGTATCTTATAAAACATAGTCCCCTCTTTGACCAGATTACTGCGCTGTCGTATCTTATAAAACATAGTCCCCTCTTTGACCAGATTACTGCGCTGTCGTATCTTATAAAACATAGTCCCCTCTTTGACCAGATTACTGCGCTGTCGTATCTTATAAAACATAGTCCCTCTTGACCAGATTACTGCGCTGTCGTATCTTATAAAACATAGTCCCCTCTGTTGACCAGATTACTGCGCTGTCGTATCTTATAAAACATAGTCCCTCTTTGACCAGATTACTGCGCTGTCGTATCTTATAAAACATAGTCCCTCTTTGACCAGATTACTGCGCTGTCGTATCTTATAAAACATAGTCCACTGTCTGACCAGATTACTGCGCTGTCGTATCTTATAAAACATAGTCCTCTCTTTGACCAGATTACTGCGCTGTCGTATCTTATAAAACATAGTCCACTGTCTGACCAGATTACTGCGCTGTCGTATCTTATAAAACATAGTGCCCTCTTTGACCAGATTAATGCGCTGTCGTATCTTATAAAACATAGTCCCTCTTTGACCAGATTACTGCGCTGTCGTATCTTATAAAACATAGTCCCTCTTTGACCAGATTACTGCGCTGTCGTATCTATAAAAATAGTCCACTGTTTGACCAGATTACTGCGCTGTCGTATCTTATAAACATAGTCCCCTCTTTGACCAGATTACTGCGCTGTCGTATCTTATAAACATAGTCCCCTCTTTGACCAGATTACTGCGCTGTCGTATCTTATAAAACATAGTCCCCTCTTTGACCAGATTACTGCGCTGTCGTATCTTATAAAACATAGTCCACTGTCTGACCAGATTACTGCGCTGTCGTATCTTATAAAACATAGTCCCTCTGACGCAGATTACTGCGCTGTCGTATCTTATAAAACATAGTCCACTGTTGACCAGATTACTGCGCTGTCGTATCTTATAAAAATAGTCCCCTCTTTGACCAGATTACTGCGCTGTCGTATCTTATAAAACATAGTCCCTGTCTGACCAGATTACTGCGCTGTCGTATCTTATAAAAACATAGTCCCTCTTTGACCAGATTACTGCGCTGTCGTATCTTATAAAACATAGTCCCTTTGACCAGATTACTGCGCTGTCGTATCTTATAAAACATAGTCCCCTCTTTGACCAGATTACTGCGCTGTCGTATCTTATAAAACATAGTCCCTGTCTTGACCAGATTACTGCGCTGTCGTATCTTATAAAACATAGTCCCCTCTTTGACCAGATTACTGCGCTGTCGTATCTTATAAAACATAGTCCCTCTTTGACCAGATTACTGCGCTGTCGTATCTTATAAAACATAGTCCCTGTCTTTGACCAGATTACTGCGCTGTCGTATCTTATAAAACATAGTCCCCTCTTTGACCAGATTACTGCGCTGTCGTATCTTATAAAACATAGTCCCTGTCTGACCAGATTACTGCGCTGTCGTATCTTATAAAACATAGTCCCTCTGTTGACCAGATTACTGCGCTGTCGTATCTTATAAAACATAGTCCACTCTGACCAGATTACTGCGCTGTCGTATCTTATAAAACATAGTCCCTCTGACCAGATTACTGCGCTGTCGTATCTTATAAAACATAGTCCCTCTTTGACCAGATTACTGCGCTGTCGTATCTTATAAAACATAGTCCCCTCTTTGACCAGATTACTGCGCTGTCGTATCTTATAAACATAGTCCCTCTTTGACCAGATTACTGCGCTGTCGTATCTTATAAAACTAGTCTTACTGCGCTGTCGTATCTTATAAAACATAGTCCCCTCTGACCAGATTACTGCGCTGTCGTATCTTATAAAACATAGTCCCCTCTTTGACCAGATTACTGCGCTGTCGTATCTTATAAAACATAGTCCCTGTCTTGACCAGATTACTGCGCTGTCGTATCTTTAAAACATAGTCCACTACCAGATTACTGCGCTGTCGTATCTTATAAAAACATAGTCCTCTCTGACCAGATTACTGCGCTGTCGTATCTTATAAAACATAGTCCACTCTTTGACCAGATTACTGCGCTGTCGTATCTTATAAAATAGTCCCCTGTTGACCAGATTACTGCGCTGTCGTCTTATAAAACATAGTCCACTGTCTGACCAGATTACTGCGCTGTTGTATCTTATAAAACATAGTCCCTCTTTGACAGATTACTGCGCTGTCGTATCTTATAAAACATAGTCCCCTCTTTGACCAGATTACTGCGCTGTCGTATCTTATAAAACATAGTCCACCAGATTACTGCGCTGTCGTATCTTATAAAACATAGTCCCCTCTTTGACCAGATTACTGCGCTGTCGTATCTTATAAAACATAGTCCCCTCTTTGACCAGATTACTGCGCTGTCGTATCTTATAAAACATAGTCCCCTTTGACCAGATTACTGCGCTGTCGTATCTTATAAACATAGTCCCCTCTCTGACCAGCTTACTGCGCTGTCGTATCTTATAAAACATAGTCCCTCTTTGACCAGATTACTGCGCTGTCGTATCTTATAAAACATAGTCCCCTCTCTGACCACTGCGCTGTCGTATCTTATAAAACAGTCGACAGATGCGCTGTCGTATCTTATAAAACATAGTCCACTGTCTGACCAGATTACTGCGCTGTCGTATCTTATAAAACATAGTCCCCTCTTTGACCAGATTACTGCGCTGTCGTATCTTATTAAAACATAGTCCCCTCTCCAGATTACTGCGCTGTCGTATCTTATAAAACATAGTCCCCTCTTTGACCAGATTACTGCGCTGTCGTATCTTATAAAACATAGTCCACTCTGACCAGATTACTGCGCTGTCGTATCTTATAAAACATAGTCCCTCTTGACCAGATTACTGCGCTGTCGTATCTTAAAAACATAGTCCCTCTTTGACCAGATTACTGCGCTGTCGTATCTTATAAAACATAGTCCACTGTCTGACCAGATTACTGCGCTGTTGTATCTTATAAAAATAGTCGACCAGATTACTGCGCTGTCGTATCTTATAAAACATAGTCCCTGTGACCAGATTACTGCGCTGTCGTATCTTATAAAACATAGTCCCTGTCTTTGACCAGATTACTGTGCTGTTGTATCTTATAAAACATAGTCCCCTGGTGACCAGATTACTGCGCTGTCGTATCTTATAAAACATAGTCCCCGCTTTGACCAGATTACTGCGCTGTCGTATCTTATAAAAGCTAGTCCCTCTTGACCAGATTACTGCGCTGTCGTATAAAACATAGTCCACCTGACCAGATTACTGCGCTGTCGTATCTTATAAAACATAGTCCACTGTCTGACCAGATGCGCCCCATAGTCCATCTTTACTGCGCTGTCGTATCTTATAAAACATAGTCCCTCTTTGACCAGATTACTGCGCTGTCGTATCTTATATAGTCACCAGATTACTGCGCTGTCGTATTTATAAAACATAGTCCCTCTGACCAGATTACTGCGCTGTCGTATCTTATAAAACATAGTCCCCTCTTTGACCAGATTACTGCGCTGTCGTATCTTATAAAACATAGTCCCTACCAGATTACTGCGCTGTCGTATCTTATAAAAATGTCCCCTCTTTTGACCAGATTACTGCGCTGTCGTATCTTATAAAACATAGTCCCCTCTGACCCTGCGCTGTTGTTATAGTCGCAGATTACTGCGCTATCTTATAACATAGTCCCCTCTTTGACAGATTACTGCGCTGTGTATCTTATAAAACATAGTCATGTCTGACCAGATTACTGCGCTGTCGTATCTTATAAAACATAGTCCCCTCTTGACCAGATTACTGCGCTGTCGTATCTTATAAAACATAGTCCCCTCTTTGACCAGATTACTGCGCTGTCGTATCTTATAAAACATAGTCCCCTCTCTGACCAGATTACTGCGCTGTCGTATCTTATAAAACATAGTCCCTCTTTGACCAGATTACTGCGCTGTTGTATCTTATAAAACATAGTCCACTGTCTGACCAGATTACTGCGCTGTCGTATCTTATAAAACATAGTCCCCTCTTTGACCAGATTACTGCGCTGTCGTATCTTATCAAAAATAGTCCCCTCTTTGACCAGATTACTGCGCTGTCGTATTTATAAAACATAGTCCCCTCTTTGACCAGATTACTGCGCTGTCGTATCTTATAAAACATAGTCCCCTCTCTGACTGCGCTGTCATCTTATAAAACATAGTCCCCTCTGACCAGATTACTGCGCTGTTGTATCTTATAAAACATAGTCCACTGTCTGACCAGATTACTGCGCTGTCGTATCTTATAAAACATAGTCCCCTCTTTGACCAGATTACTGCGCTGTCGTATTATAAAAACATAGTCCCCTCTTTGACCAGATTACTGCGCTGTCGTATCTTATAAAACATAGTCCCTTACTGCGCTGTCGTACTCCCCTCTTTGACCAGATTACTGCGCTGTCGTATGTTATCAAAAATAGTCCCCTCTTTGACCAGATTACTGCGCTGTCGTATAGTATAAAACATAGTCCCCTCTTTGACCAGATTACTGCGCTGTCGTATCTTATAAAACATAGTCCCCTCTCTGACCAGGTTAATGCGCTTTTGTATCTTATAAAACATAGTCCCCTCTTTGACCAGATTACTGCGCTGTCGTATCTTATAAAACATAGTCCCCTCTTTGACCAGATTACTGCGCTTTCGTCTCTTATAAAACATAGTCCCCGCTTTGACCAGATTACTGCGCTGTTGTATCTTTTAAAACATAGTCCCCTCTCTGACCAGATTACATCGCTGTTGTATCTTATAAAACATAATCCCCTCTTTTGACCAGATTACTGCGCTGTCGTATCTTATAAAACATAGTCCACTGTATGACCAGATTACTGCGCTTTTGTATCTTATAAAACATAGTCCCCTATCTGACCAGATTACTGTGCTGTTGTATCTTATAAAAAATAGTCCCCTCTTTGACCAGATTACTGCTCTGTCGTATCTTATAAAACATAGTCCCCTCTTTGACCAGATTACTGCGCTGTCGTATCTTATAAAACTTAGTCCCCTCTTTGACCAGATTACTGCGCTGTTGTATCTTATAAAAAATAGTCCCCTCTTTGACCAGATTACTGCTCTGTCGTATCTTATAAAACATAGTCCTTTGTCTGACCAGATTACTGCGCTATCGTATGTAATAAAACATAGTCCCCTCTTTGACCAGATTACTGCGCTGTCGTATCTTATAAAACTTAGTCCCCTCTTTGACCAGATTACTGCGCTGTTGTATCTTATAAAACATAGTCCCCTCTTTGACCAGATTACTGCGCTGTCGTATCTTATAAAATATAGTCCACTGTCTGACCAGATTACTGCGCTGTCGTATCTTATATAACATAGTCCTCTCTTTGACCAGATTACTGCGCTGTCGTATCTTATAAAACATAGTCCACTGTATGACCAGATTACTGCGCTGTTGTATCTTATAAAACATAGTCCCCTGTTTGACCAGATTACTGCGCTGTTGTATCTTATAAAACATAGTCCACTGTCTGACCAGATTACTGCGCTGTCGTATCTTATAAAACATAGTCCACTGTCTGACCAGATTACTGCGCTGTTGTATCTTATAAAACATAGTCCCCTCTCTGACCAGATTACTGCGCTGTCGTATCTTATAAAACATAGTCCACTGTCTGACCAGATTACTGCGCTGTTGTATCTTATAAAACATAGTCGCCTCTTTGACTAGATTACTCCGCTGTCGTATCTTATAAAACATAGTCCACTGTCTGACCAGATTACTGCGCTGTTGTATCTTATAAAACATAGTCCACTGCCTGACCAGATTACTGCGCTGTCGTATCTTATAAAACATAGTCCACTGTCTGACCAGGATACCATACTCAGTGGCTGTGCAGTTTATTTATTTATTTTTTTTTTATAGTTTTCCTCGGAGTCAGCAAGCGATGACGTGACTGGAGCTGCCCTGGGTTTCACAGTGAGCGTCTGTAACATTCCGCGCGCCACCTAGCGGCTGTTCACCCCACTGTGTGCACCCGCACGTGTCTTGTGCTGCCAAAGGACGTTTTTATAAGCATCCCACATTTAGTTGGGCTTTTTGCTGACCAAGCAGTCAAAGTACAGCACATGGTCTCTTTCCACGGGAGATTTGCTGTGGTCATGTGACTGAAAGACTGAGTATCTCCATGTGGTGATGGAGTGAGTGAGGTCGGAGAGCAGTGAAGGGCGGTGGTGTCGTCTGACTCACGTACTTAGTCAAGTTCTCGTGTCGCCACATTGTCCACAGCCATTCCTTGGTGTCCCACTTCCTACTGAACTCTCTTGTCAGACGACTTTATTTTCGTAGATGGGTCTGAGTGTCACTGCTCTACTGCTTTTAATGTGCGACTTTAGCTCACTGGGATTGATTTCATGAGATGACTGCAGGAGTTGAAGCAGTGCTCCATGGGGGCCAGACAAGGAATTGAAGACACGCTGTTCCCTAAGTAACGCGATTATTCAATTGACCTTACACAGAAGTGATATGAACATTTGATCTTGTTAGTCTTCCGCAGTTTTGTCTCTGCAAGTTTCACACCGCGTCCTTCGGCCGATGGGGTATCGTGTGTGACCTGCTGGTCCAGCAGAAAACATAAAGAATAACATTGTTTTCCAAATGGGTCAAAGGATGTTCCCTGTGTAAGGGGCGTAAAGCCGAGAGAAGAGCATCACACCGGAAGTCAATTTGGCAGCAGCTCCATTGAACACACGATGAGGCGGCGAGAGACTTGCTTCTTAGAATGTCACTGTGACGTTATTTCGGCTTCAGAACTCCAGCAGCGCGAGGTGGCCACGTATAGCCCTCCAGGGGGCGCGGCCACACGCATCACTCCCTGGTCTAGCTGGTATAGCTAGTCTAGCTGCTGTTAGCTGCCTGGCCGCGCTAATGTTTCTCACCCTATTCCGAGCACGACAAAAAGCCGTGTGTCATAGCGCCAGCTGGCGGGCTGCTGACGTACTTGTTCAATTTCCGCTCTTCCCAACGTCAAGTAACGTCAGATCGAGAAAAAAGATCCAAGTTTTCTCCTCGCATAACACTCGCCAGACTTTCACACTTCCTCCATTGATCCGCCCTTTGCGTGATTTCGTCGTGACTGGCGTCTGGTCCATTCTCAGCTGCCTGTAGACAGGCATGTAGGGAGGACACACAGGATAGCACTGACTATCTTGTAAGGAGGACACACAGGATAGGACTGACTTGTATGGAGGACACACAGGATAGGACTGTCTTGTAGGGAGGACACACAGGATAGCACTGACTGTCTTGTAGGGAGGACACACAGGATAGCACTGACTGTCTTGTAGGGAGGACACACAGGATAGCACTGACTGTCTTGTAGGGAGGACACACAGGATAGGACTGACTATCTTGTAAGGAGGACACACAGGATAGCACTGACTGTCTTGTAGGGAGGACACACAGGATAGCACTGACTATCTTGTAGGGAGGACACACAGATAGCACTGACTATCTTGTAGGGAGGACACACAGATAGCACTGACTATCTTGTAGGGAGGACACACAGGATAGCACTGACTATCTTGTAAGGAGGACACACAGGATAGGACTGACTTGTATGGAGGACACACAGATAGCACTGACTGTCTTGTAGGGAGGACACACAGATAGCACTGACTATCTTGTAGGGAGGACACACAGGATAGCACTGACTATCTTGTAGGGAGGACACACAGGATAGCACTGACTATCTTGTAGGGAGGACACACAGGATAGCACTGACTGTCTTGTAGGGAGGACACACAGATAGCACTGACTATCTTGTAGGGAGGACACACAGGATAGCTCTGACTATTTTGTTCGTCGGACCAAGAAACATCACTCAGCTGCTTGACTATGGCTCTCAGTACTCAGGACTTCACTGTCTCGTTTGTAAATAAAAAGTTCGAAAGATCAAGTTGTGGCGAGTTCTTGTCACCAAGCAGTCACGAGAAAGTCGCGGTCACACGGCGATAAGATGGCGCGTGACAGGCTCCACCTGCCGTTTGCCAGTCGTTGCCGCAAGTGTCGGCCTCTAACGGCCCCGTCTGAACCTAAGTGCCAGACTACACGCAAGTCCAAGGGTTTAAAACCCGAGGTACAGTGGGCTAATTATAGCATCCTCCTGCCATTGTCTACTACTTATTGCAGGAAGCACCAATAGTCAATAGAGCAGATAGACATGATTGCTAGTGTCATCAGAGGCAGATAGACATGATTGCTAGTGTCATCAGGGGCAGATAGACATGGTTGTTAGTGTCATCAGGGGCAGATAGACATGGCTGCTAGTGTCATCAGGGGCAGATAGACATGGTTGCTAGTGTCATCAGGGGCATATAGACGTGATTGTTAGTGTCATCAGGGGCAGATAGACATGGTTGTTAGTGTCATCAGGGGCAGATAGACATGGCTGCTAGTGTCATCAAGGGCAGATAGACATGGTTGCTAGTGTCATCAGGGGCAGATAGACATGGTTGCTAGTGTCATCGGAAGCAGACAGACATAGCTGTTAGTGCCATCAGGGGAGGCTAGACTCAGCTATGGCAGGGCGTTTAAAGGATTCGATGAAATGGAGAGCTAAAGCAGTGGTTCTCAAAGTGTGGTCCGCGGGCATAACTCAGGTGGTCCACGGCTGACAGTCGTCATATGTCAGCAAAGTGATGTTTAAAGTGATGCATTCCTGTCATTAACATTTTAATTACAAATAACGAGGTAGTATGTCAACTTATTACTATACTACTGTCACAGAAGGACATTTAGTTTTGAATTGCAATGAAACAAATGCGGCAATTTAAATTTGAAATTCATACTACAGAGGGATTTTTAGGCCTTGGTGGTCCGCCATAGCTTTTACTTGAGTAAAGTGGTCCGCGGTCCGAAATACTTTGAGAATCACTGAGCTAAAGGCTGTAGACAATGTAACGTGACCGGCACACATCCTTGCACTCTGCTGGCTGTCTGTTTTTATTTCCTAGTGCTGTGGCGGTGGAGCTGTGGTGGTAAGGCCCGGCTGTGGGACACAAAGTAGTGCACAGCACGGCACAGCAGGCCCTACACGCTGGGTGAGGAGCTGTGAGGAGCTGGGTGAGGCTGAGTGCAGCTTACTCCTCAGGCGCGTGATGCTGTTACCCACTCGGTGCGCCTGGCCGCTCAGTCGCGAGACACCACAATGGGGGCGATGGAGCGGGGTGCACGCACACACCCATACAGGCTTGACTGGCAGAGCTGACAAGTCATCTGCACCACTGTGTGAAGACATGACTCAGCTTACATCTCTACATCTCTCTCCATCCAACACAGACTCACCCAGACCCCACACAAAGCTCCCGCTGCTGTGTCACAGAGACAGTTGCAACTGTCAATACCGTTACACTGAACGTCATTGTCAGCACCGTTACACCATAGTTACTGTCAATATTGTTACAACTTACATGTCGTGGTCTGTATTGTTACACCATAGCTGTCAGCACTGTTACACCATAGTTACTGTCAATATTGTTACAACTTACATGTCGTGGTCTGTATTGTTACACCATAGCTGTCAGCACCGTTACACCATAGCTACTGTCAATATTGTTACAACTTACATGTCGTGGTCTGTATTGTTACACCATAGCTACTGTCAGCACCGTTACACCATAGCTACTGTCAACATCGTTACACCTTACCTGTCGTGGTCAGGATTGTTACACGATAGCTACTGTTACACCTTACATGTCGTGGTCAGGATTGTTCAAGACAGTTGTTTGGCTGTATACCATACTTGTGGTCAACACTGTAGAGCCATTCTTGTAAGAAATGTTACATATGCTTGCCGATGTAATGTCTAACTGGCTTGAGGATGACTGCGCGCGCTTTGTCTCTGTCTCATTCTTTGTCATCTTTTCCATTACAGTTACCAATGATTATTGTGGATGTGGATGTCAAATGTTCATCACTCTTTTAGCTTTTTTGCTCGCTTCTTGTCAAGATTTTTGTAACGAGTGTAGCAGCTTGTTTTTGTAGACTAGCGATCTCTACAGTCATGTCTGTGCCATCTCTACTACACTGCCAATGCCACATCATCTACTACGCTGATAATGTTACATCATTTCTACTAAACTGTCAGGGTTACATCATCTGCGACAGTACATCCTCTACTACAGTAGTAATGTTACATCATCTTTACTACACTACTAATGTTATCTCATCTACTACAGTACTAACGTTACATCTACGACAGTACTAATGTTACATCCTCTACTACAGTACTAAAGTTACATCATCTACTGCACTACCAATGTTACATCTTCTACTACACTACTAAGAGCAAAACATTGTAATCATGTGTTTATTGAGCAGCTGTAACGCAAGAGGTAATACCGTCTAGTAACCAAGTGTTTGACGTCACAAGACCAGTAGCCCCACCTTGTGACATCACAGCCTAACGACCACGCCGTGTGTGAAATGACAGGTGAATGTGACCATTCACCACTCGTGATGACTGCACGTGACAGTGATGCCAAGCACGAGGTCGTCAGACAGGGACTCGGTAGTCACGTGTCAAGCCTGAAGCAAACAAGACCATAAAAGCAGAGATTCACCCACAGACACAACTGGAAGCAGGCGGCGCTGCTGGCCGCAACCCCCTCCCCCTCCTAGACAAGGAAAGAAGAGAAAAGAACAACAAAGAAGCCAGACTACAGAAAAGACTGTAAACCTAAGCCTGCTACATTGATGAGGGTCTCTGATAGAAGACTTCTGTGGGGCTGATGACTGGGCTGATGACGGGGCTGATGACTGGGCTGATGACGGGGCTGATGACTGGGCTGATGACGGGGCTGATGAGGGTCCCTGGTAGTACAAGATTTGTCCCTTTATTGTTTGTTTGTTTTAGACTTTGTTTTCCTCACTCAAAAATACTGTTTAGCTTTTTCCGCGTGTATTTGTCCGTTAAGAAGGGCGCTACAGAGCATCAGATGTCATTATTGTAGCTCACTGGACATCTCGCTACTGACAGAACAACACACACGAGCGGGAAAGCGACGAAACGTTGGAGGCTGACTGTGGAGGCCTGTCTACAGACAAGGACAACACTTTGTGTAACAGCTGCACAAGGAGCTGCACGCCGTTGGCATCAGTCCTGCCTCTCTGGCGACGGACGAGAAAAAAAAGCCAGTGAAGATCCAGTAAAGATGAACTCTCCTGGCAGGAGGCAGTTTCCAAGCCGCAGTCAAGCTCAGCAGCACAGGCCAGCCCCCCACACAGGGGCAGATCACTCCTGACTCCTCACCCCCACACGGCAGCAGTTCTCTGCCCGCAAGAGAAATGTCGTCTGGTGACAAGCTGAAGGCGTGGACATCACTGGAGGGGTCCTTCACACTTGGCTGTGAACTGCCGTATCACTCCACTGACAATATCAACATTTGTTTCTATCTAAAGAATGGCGACGGCTTTACCAGCAGCTAGTCAAAGAGCAGAGCGAGTGGGTGAGAGAGAGAGAATTAGTCCGTCTTGTACACGTCGTGGGCGCATTTCAAGGGAGAATAAACACACGCAGTAAATAAATATCATACATTCATGGCCGTCTGCAGCTCTCGATTCTTTCCTCAATCTTCTACCTTTTCTTCCATTCTCGACTGTTGCCGTGCTTGTGTACTCGACGTGTGTCAGTCTTGGAGTGTGGCGACTGTGTGCGATGATGATGATGATGATGATGATGATGATGATGATGATGATGATGATGATGATGATGATGATGAATGATGATGATGATGATGATGTGCAGGGACTTTGGTAGATCGTGTTGTGTATTTCAAGTGTTTGTGTCCGTTAGCACTAGCCGACAAGATGGCGGACCAATCCTCATTTAGGGCCGCCCCTGGCTTCACTCCTCTCGTGAGCCCTTGCTTCTTCTTTACTCCTCTCCCTCTGTTATCTGGAGATTTCTTGCTCCACATGTCCACATTTCGCTGCTCTCTCCATCTCACAATCGCAGATGTCAGAGGAGAGGGAGCATGAAGCATACTGTGCATACTACAGTCTAATGGACATACTGTGCATACTGCGGTCTAATGGACATACTGTGCATACTGCAGTCTAATGGACATACTGTGCATACTGCAGTTTAATTGACATACTGTGCATACTGCAGTTTAATTGACATACTGTGCATACTGCAGTCTAATGGACATACTGTGCATACTACAGTCTAATGGACATACTGTGCATACTGCAGTCTAATGGAAAGCTCTAACTGTAGTTATGTAACTGGAGAGTTTCCTACCTGTAGTCGACCCACTGGAACTACTGAACTTACTAACGTTTTCTTACTAATGTCAACCAGTAACAAGGAGTACAGGTAGTTGACCCACTAAGTAAGGTTTACTATTTATACCAGCCAATAGCAAAGCAAAACGTTGATGATACTGAATATTTTTTCTGGCAGATACTTGCTGGTATTTGCGGCCATACTTGGGGCAGATCATCATCAACTGTAGTTTCGTATCATTAAGATGGTTACAAAATGACAGATGACTTCCATGTATATCTCAAACTATGTAAAACAAGTAAGAAAGAAACTCAATTTTATTTCAATTTGTGCATAAATATTATCACAGCTCATTGCTAGCTTGACATAGTATTTATCCACAAGCATTGAAGACGTTGATGCTAATACCAAGCACACTAGGGATACAGGTGGACTACAGAAATTCAAGACTAACACCTACACCATCCTCCACCTCACTCCAGTAGGACAGGGATGAAAGTTGGGAGATGAAATTCCTCACATAAAGTTTACAAGCAGATAACTGCCACCTAGGCACCGCAAACACCAGCACACTGCCTGCCGCTCATGTCATCTACGTGGTGATGACAAACACCAGCACACTACCTGGCGCTCATGTCACCTATGTGGTGATGACAAACACAAGCACACTACCTGGCGCTCATGTCACCTATGTGGTGATGACAAACACAAGCACACTACCTGGCGCTCGTGCCGTCTACCTGGCGATGACGTTTTCTCTAACGGATGATTACCTGAGGGTTGAGGGCACAAGACACTCTAGTGCCCGATCCTGAGCTGGTGACCACACAGCAACAAGCTAACATCTAAGGTGACGTCACTGGGAACCCGCTGTCACCACTGTCTTGTGACGTCACCATGTCTCATCGATTGGCTGCTGCACCCCACAATGGCCCACATCCTCGACACTGCGGCCTGACCTTTGATCCTGCCACACGTGAAAGCTTTTTCCTCGGGCAATGGTGACTTTGTTGCCGCTGCTGCAGCCCTCCCAAGACATGGTAGTCCAAAACAAAGACTAATTGCAGTCTCGTTGTGGGAGGCGCCAACCGTTGTTGTTATGGCAACACCACTCTCGCCTGAGAGGTTGGGTGTGTATTGCCAGCCACTGATGCTGTAGGGATGACCACACATCGGCAGGACATATGGAGGTAAGGGTGGAGAAGTCAGGGTGGACGTGGTAGGTGTACACGAGGGTGGCAGGGTGGCAGTGGACGTAGTCTTTACGTGGTGTCAGCAGAGCCACGTACGCTTGTAGAGGTAGGGTATCAGTTACACAAACAGACACCAGGTGTGCACGAGCGACTGCAGGCCATTTGTAGTCCATGCGATTCTCTTTCATCGACAGCAAAAGACCTGACTGACATCCTGGCAGTTATCGGGGATGTCAGGGAGGACAGGTGAGGTCTGTGTCGTGTGCACAGCACGAATCACTCTAACAGATTGCCGTTGTACATGCGTCGTCTGGCAAGGACCAAGCGAAAACTCCAGACTAAGACGAGAGACATCGACAATCGAAAATTGCAGATTTGTTGACGTTAAAGTCAATTCCTTCCTCGAGCAAAATATTAGAGGACACAATATAACAAAAAAAATTAAATACTAAAAATAATTGTTTAATTTGGAAAAAATGAAACGTACACACAGGGCCGTGCTTACGGGCAGGCGGACGAGGCATCTGCCTTGGGCCCCGCGCTTTTGATTGATATGGTAACTAGGCATATGGAAGTGTAGTCAGCAGTGGCGTGAGGGCCCCGCACATGCCCTTTGCCTCGGGCCCCGCGGGGGCTAAGAACGGGCCTGCGTACACAGAGTGAGGAACTCCAAGCTGAATGCGATGTTCATCTTTTTTTTTCCCAACCGTCGGCCACCTTCGTGTTGTTGACTCATATCAACCTCCGGTGCCCAACACTCCTGCTCCTCGTCTTCGTGTGGTTCGTGGGTTCCGTCTCGACAAAGTCTCTAATCTTCTCTCAAATTACATCAACCATCATCTCTACCATATGGCGTTGATGAGGTCATGAACCAGGGGCTTTAGCCACTAGCCACCCTGAACAAAGCTACACAAGGGTGAGGTGACAGGTAAAGGCAAGTGCTTCATGAATACGGGTAGGTTAAGGGAGACAACTACTCAAGTTATCGACAAACCCAGAAAAATCTTGTTAGTCAAACAGCAGTTTGCTCCTCTCTTTCTCGAGACTACTTCAGGGTTAGCCTGATGGAGGGTTACTACCCCTGACTGTTGTTATGGGAGAGACAGGAGAAAACCGCTCGCGCCGGTCACGTGATTTGGCACGTGTTGTATGACTGCACATCACCCTGTCGTAGTCGTAACTACAGTATTCAGGTGGTTGTCTCTCCTTGTCATCCCCCTACCACAGGTGGTTGTCTCTCCTTGTCATCCCTCAACCAAGTGGTTGTCTCTCCTTGTCATCCCCCCTACCACAGGTGGTTGTCTCTCCTTGTCATCCCTACCACAGGTGGTTGTCTCTCCTTGTCATCCCCCTACCACAGGTGGTTGTCTCTCCTTGTCATCCCTCAACCACAGGTGGTTGTCTCTCCTTGTCATCCCCTCTACCACAGTGGTTGTCTCTCCTTGTCATCCTCTACCACAGGTGGTTGTCTCTCCTTGTCATCCCTCAACCAAGGTGGTTGTCTCTCCTTGTCATCCCCCCTACCACAGGTGGTTGTCTCTCCTTGTCATCCCTCAACCACAGGTGGTTGTCTCTCTTTGTCATCCCCCTACCACAGGTGGCGGTCAAAGGACGACTGACAGTGAATTCCATAGAGAAGCAGACAGAAGGTTCTGGCAGCCGCTGCTGTAACTCGCGAGATCGGCCTGTAAACTACAAAACAAAATAGTTGTTGATGGTCTAGTTATTTTAGTAAACAAAACTCGCTAGAATACTCTCCAACAGAAAGTTGAATTCTGTTTCCGCTGTCACTGGCAGTTCAGTTTATGCCGATGTCAGCGTGTGCGCTGTTTGCACTTACCACAGTGCGAGCAACAAACACAAACAACCACGTGGCCAAATGTAGACAAGAAACTCAGTTAAACTTTCTTAAAGAGGTTTGACGATGGCGGTAAGAACCGTTAGTGGTTTTGTGCACTGAGCACAGGTGAGTGTCACAAGTGTCACAAGTGTCACACAACATCAGCAACAGGCACAGACAGACACACACAAACAGTATATACGTGTGTATACACAAAATACATCAAATATACTGTATTGAGTAGAGAGGTGTACACAAACATGTAGACACATTGAGTATGATTATAGACCTTAATATTTGTTGTATATAATGTGTAATGTATGTCATATAGGTATGTTGTTGTGTCCTGTGTACACGTGTGCTGTATGTCATATAGGTGTGTTGTTGTATATAATATGTGCTGTATGTCATATAGGTGTGTTGTTGTATATAATGTGTACTGTATGTCATATAGGTATGTTGTTGTTTGTCCTGTGGATACTGTGTCAACCCTCAGTAGGGAAACAGTAAAGTGTCTCGTGTCTTGTCTCGAGACTGACTGTTGTGACTGTTTATTGTACAGCCAGCCTGCGGGCCGTCTTTCAGTCATCCTCCCTATCCCCCACCCACCCACTCATCGTGCCGTGTAGTCAGCGGTAACCAGTACCACGTGCACAGTCTCTGCTGCTGACGTCACCACATCACATGACCTTACCCCCTCCTCGCCCCCTGTAGTTCTCTTCACCATCTACACTCGCAGCTGTTTGTGAAACTGCATCGCGCGCCACTAACCCAACACTGGGCACCTGCATCTCTGTCAGCGCCAGTGAGGTGGTTGTCTACCCTGCTTCCCTACAAGTGAGCGCAGTTACCTGCCCTCATGGCCACCCTGTACACCCCGCCGTGCGTCGCCGTGCACGCAGCTTGTCTTGGTTGACAGACAAACACCATGTGTATCGGGCTCGTCCGTGTGTCCGTGTGCACGCAGCTTGTTGTCTGTGACACACAACGCCATCTGTCGCCGCCAGTGTGCGTCCGTCAGCGGCGGGAAGAGCGGCTCTCTGCAGCCCGGGGTGCGCATGCGTGGGGGGGAAAGGTGCCGACACCACCTTCACGTTTTTCTTGTGACTGCCAGGAAGGTCAGAGGCCGAAGCCCAGGAGCCTGAGGGGCATGGTGCCAGCGCCGGTTATTTGCGGCGACAACCTCAGGCAACGTCACAGGCCACGTCACAGCCCACAGCAGGCCGCTGACCTTCTGCCCTGCTGACGACGACAGACATGGAGGTAGCACCAGCACTTACAGCCACCACGGAATGGGTGTCCAGTCGTTCTTCAACGGGTACATTCATGGGGTGCACACTGAATATTCCTTCACGGAAGTACGTGTTGACAGCGAGTGCAGTGCGCATGCGGAAGCTGTCGACTTGCTGTTGGTGATGTCAGTGCTGGGCTGTCACACAGCTCACCTGTGGACTGCTGACGTGGTCGTTGTCACGCATCACCTGGGTGCTTGCTGACGTCTCCACAACAAACTAACGGCACAAGGCAGCGGATGTCTGGCAGCACATCAGGGGACAATCTGCGTGAAAGGTCATCGTCACCGGCAGATGGCGATGTAGTCACGGCGGTCGGGAAGGAGGCAAGTGTCGTGTCGCTCAGATGTGGAGGGAGAGAGTTGTCGTCCCATGCTGTTCCTCTCCAGAGACCAGCCTGACACCCGAGACTGACTTCTGACTTTGATTGGTGACCCGCGGAGTTTCAGCGTGAGTTGACCGTTCTCTACTCCCTTCCTCTCATTTTATTCCAACCGCAAACTTCTCTGTCACTAAGCTGCAGTTTCTGTTATAGTTACCATGGAAACAGTCTTAAAGGGCACGCAGGTTGCTTCACCTTCAACCTCTTTATTCTGCGGTCGAGCAAAACAGTTTGAGTGATGTCGACAGCACGCGCTCCATAGGTGCGTGAGTGAGTGTGAATGAGCAGTTTGCTGTGTGAATGTAAGTGTGAGTGAGAATGTAGACTGGCAATCGTCAGTAAAGCTTGTCTGTAACGTGTAAACATGTGTATTATCTATCCTCGTATATCTAATGTAGCAGCACTATGAACTGTGTGAATTACTTGTGAAACTAAACTTGTGACACGTTCACTTACTTTCCATTTAAAGCAGTTGACCGTTTGTGGTTAGACAACTCTTCTGACAAACCTCCCTGACACACTTTGAGATGTTAGTGTTAGTTGAACGTGTCAGGTAGACTGTGAGTGTACACAGTACATAGACAGTACTGAGGTAGACTGTGAGTGTACACAGTACATGGACAGTACTGAGGTAGACTGTGAGTGTACACAGTACATAGACAGTACTGAGGTAGACTGTGAGTGTACACTGAGTACATAGACAGTACTTAGATTGTGAGTGTACACAGTACATGGACAGTACTGAGGTAGACTGTGACTGTACACAGAGTACATGGACAGTACTGAGGTAGACTGTGAGTGTACACAGTACATGGACAGTACTGAGGTAGACTGAGACTGTACACAGTACATAGACAGTACTGAGGTAGACTGTGACTGTACACTGAGTGCATGGACAGTACTAACTAATGTAGATTGAGACTGTACACAGAGTACATGGACAGTACTGAGGTAGACTGTGACTGTACACAGAGTACATGGACAGTACTGAGGTAGACTGAGACTGTACACAGTACATAGACAGTACTGAGGTAGACTGTGACTGTACACTGAGTGCATGGACAGTACTAACTAATGTAGATTGAGACTGTACACAGAGTACATAGACAGTACTGAGGTAGACTGTGACTGTACACAGTACATGGACAGTACTCACGTGCCAGTATACACAGGTATAATTAGTCCCCTTGAGCAGTCTCTCACAAACAACAGTTTAGTGACTGTAGTGTTTAGTATTTTCTAACAGAGGTCTATTCATAGCACTGTTCAGTCACGTGTAACACAGAGGTCTATTTATAGCACTGTTTAAACTTCTTACAAAGGTCTCCCTAAAGAACTGTTTAACATGCTAACTGACAGACGTGTAATTTGATTGAATAGACCCTACAATAACGTATCTCCTCAATCTAACTTATCAAAAAATATTAAAAAAATTAAAAGACTCTAACAAGTCTCCTATTTTTGCAATAAAAATAATAAATTTCAAGTGAAGACAATTGCTGTGACAGAAATATACTCCAACGTCGAAATGTGTCGCCTGTTCCCACTCCAGTCCATTGCCATCAAGAGTTAGCACTTTCCAGTTGGTCACGTGATGTAAGAGCGGATGACAGACCTGTCATCACTCCCCAGCACTTTGCCACACTCTGGCCTGGACATCTAGTGTCACTGCACTGTCAGCAGTCTTAGAGAAGATGACAGCAAGGCATGTAAGATGACAGTAAGCCCTACATACACTCGGGCTGCTCACCGCCTCAGCCAGGAAGGCATCACTCCATGGCGCCAGTCCACGGTCCAGTGCCCATCGCCTCGTCACCTGGCCATCCATCTGCTGTGGTTCACTGGAACAGGAGGATGGACAGCACCATGTGTAAAACCCACAGACAGGATCATGAATAATCGCAGCATCAAAAGCATTAGCCGGATCGACCGCGCTCCCTGGCGGCAAGCTCCAGGGTGGGAATAGGAATGTGCTACTGGAACCAAAGCAGACGACAAGTTGAGAGAGGGACCATCCATGGGTACGTGGAAGGTTCCCACGTGACAACAGTGTGGCAAAGTGAAAGCCGCCATGAGCGCCAATGATACCGCGGGACATTGTGGGACAGGAGGTCAGAAGGTCAGGATTGATGCCGTAAACTTTGGTACCGGTGGGAGGACATGAGACACGAGCATGGCGGCGACTTACTGGACGTACATAGGAAAGTGGCGACAGCCCGCTGACTTCTGTACACCATGTCAACAGGCTGAGCTCCACACGCACCTCTAACAGCCTCACGGTGTCACCATCGTCAGGTAGACGCCCTGACTACCAGGAGCAAAGACGACGAGATGAGTGTCATGCCCACACATGAACAATCTTGTGAAGCTAGTACTCAGCTAAAAGACATCCTCACTGTACTCACTGTACTCATTGTACTCACTGTACTTACTGTACTCATTGTACTCACTGTACTCATTGTACTCATTGTACTCTGTGACTGGGGCGTCAAGCGTGGCCCAGACACCTGCCAGGAGTAGACAGAACGTTGACGAAACATCGACAGAAGCCTCAGACTCCTCAGTTTGCTGAGAGCCATCGACTCACCTGAGCCAAAGACCTACATTCCCACAAGAAATGGAGTCCGGCAGCCTGGCACCCGCCTGACACTTTATGTCTGACGTCACCAAGGCTGTGACGAGGACACGTGGAGGCGCTGACATAGGCAGCCATCTTGAAATCTCTCAAAGAGCCTTAAATTGAGGGACGAAGGTCAGGAAGGTCAGGAAGGTCAGGAAGGTGAGGATGACGCGCCACTTAGCATCCCCCTCACATGATTGCAGTCTGCTAGCTCCAATGTTGCGGAAATATTTAAAGTGAAAGTTTAATTCGCCGCACTGAACTTGGTGGACTGTGATGTAGATGTCGTCGCTGCAATCATCAAAGAAGCGCTGCTGTCAACAACTAGGAAGTGCTGGGGCGTCCGAGGAAGAAGA
The DNA here is from genome assembly GCF_003073045.1 of Pomacea canaliculata. NCBI lineage: Eukaryota > Metazoa > Mollusca > Gastropoda > Architaenioglossa > Ampullariidae > Pomacea > Pomacea canaliculata. Next base: position 44,010,182 of record NC_037591.1, on the reverse strand, counting down.
AAAACACTGAGTCACGAACTCCTCCATGTTAGCCATGTAGAGTAATGTAATTATATAGAATACGTGTCACTAGAGTCCATGTAAGTGATGTAGAGTACATGTCACTAGAGTACATATAAGTGATGTCGAGTACATGTCAGTAGGGTTAGAATACATGTCACTAGAGTACATATAAGTGATGTAGAGTACATGTCACTAGAGTACATATAAGTGATGTCGAGTACATGTCAGTAGGGTTAGAATACATGTCACTAGAGTACATATAAGTGATGTAGAGTACATGTCACTAGAGTACATATAAGTGATGTCGAGTACATGTCAGTAGGGTTAGAATACATGTCAGTAGAGTACATATAAGTGATGTAGAGTACATGTCACTAGAGTACATGTCAGTAGAGTACATATAAGTGATGTCGAATACGTGTCAGTAGAGTACATGTCAGTAGAGTACAGGGCATACACAATGGCCTCAGTACTACAGCTGAGGAGCTGTAGAAGACGAGCAGGGTGGCTGTAGGCGCACTTGAGCAACGTGCAACTATCGCCTGCTGCTACAAAAATCCTATTCAGCATGAAGGGGAGACAACCGAAACTTCGTAGACTTCAAAATGGCTTTTCACAGAGTGTGGCACCAGAGGATGCTGGGTAGCATCTTACCGACATAGATAGGTATCTGGTGCAGGTCGTGATAGCGCAGTATACTATACATCCAGGAGTGCACTACGGCTATACACTATACTATACAGCAAGGAGCTGACTACAGCTGTATACTATACAGCAAGGAGCTGACTACAGCTGTATACTATACAGCAAGGAGCTGACTACAGCTGTATACTATACAGCAAGGAGCTGACTACAGCTGTATACTATAACAGCAAGGAGCTGACTACAGCTGTATACTATACAGCAAGGAGCTGACTACAGCTGTATACTATACAGCAAGGAGCTGACTACAGCTGTATACTATACAGCAAGGAGCTGACTACAGCTGTATACTATACAGCAAGGAGCTGACTACAGCTGTATACTATACAGCAAGGAGCTGACTACAGCTGTAACTATACAGCAAGGAGCTGACTACAGCTGTATACTATACAGCAAGGAGCTGACTACAGCTGTATACTATACAGCAAGGAGCTGACTACAGCTGTATACTATACAGCAAGGAGCTGACTACAGCTGTATACTATACAGCAAGGAGCTGACTACAGCTGTATACTATACAGCAAGGAGCTGACTACAGCTGTATACTATACAGCAAGGAGCTGACTACAGCTGTATACTATACAGCAAGGAGCTGACTACAGCTGTATACTATACAGCAAGGAGCTGACTACAGCTGTATACTATACATCCGGGATGCCAGCCTCCATCACACAGCTGTCTGATCTGACTGTCGCGTTGATCAGTTGTTGCGGGTGTACATACGAAAGGTATTCAAATGTACTGTTAATGTACTTAATGGTGTACAAAGTTGCTGTATACACGTGGAGCCTGTCAAGGTGTGTACATTGTGTACATAAAGTTCACAGTTGCTGTGTACTTGCTGTATACACGTAGAGCCTGTCAAGGTGCGATGTACAGGTGTGGTATACGATGTCTCATTGTGTACATAATGTACAGCTGCTGTATACTTGCTGTATACGGGGTGTGGCCATCTCAACAGTCAATGAGGTGGGCGTGGCGACCATCACACCGATAATGAGCTCATTTCCGACCTTGTGTTTGTCTGTGTTTGTCTGTGTTTGTCTGTGTTTGTCTGTGATTGCTGAGCACCGAGCGGCTTGTGGCGAGTGGTAATGGTGTCTGTCCTCACAGCCACCTCCACCCCTCGCCGCCGTCTGTGATGTCACCGACCCTCGCGAGATGTCGGCCTGTGCACCTCCAACCTGTTTACTGAGACCTCGCAGTCCTCCAAACTTGACCTGCTGGCTGCTGAAGTAGCGGGTGGCGACTGGGGTCCTCACCAGAAGATGATGTGAAGAACTATGCTGAGAAATATTTCTGTCTGTGTGTGTAACAGCCACTGTCTCCAATGTCTGAATGTAAATCCTGTGCTGGCCGGACTCACACCAGCTTACAATGGCCTTCTTCCCTTTTTCTCTCCTTAGTCGGGTGCAAGATGGTGTGCGTGTGCGTTCATGCATGTCTGCTTGCGTGTCACACAAATAAAGATGAAGAGACAGTGAGGAGGAAGTGGAGAAGAGGGGCAACAAGAGAGGTGAAGAAGCAGCAGGTACGGCGGACGTTGTGACGACAAGTATTGTGGATGTAACAACACACGTCACCAGCTAGAGATGCTACAACAACCGTTTGTTGAAGTAGATGTAACAACACACGTCACCAGCTAGAGATGCTACAACCACCGTTTGCTGAAGTAGATGTAACAACACACGTCACCAGCTAGAGATGCTACAACAACCGTTTGCTGAAGTAGATGTAACAACACACGTCACCAGCTAAAGATGCTACAACAACCGTTTGCTGAAGTAGATGTAACAACACACGTCACCAGCTAAAGATGCTACAACAACCGTTTGCTGAAGTAGATGTAACAACACACGTCACCAGCTAGAGATGCTACAACAACCGTTTGCTAAAGTAGATGTAACAACACACGTCACCAGCTAGAGATGCTACAACAACCGTTTGCTAAAGTAGATGTAACAAGCCGCGGACTGCGCTTCTGACTTTCCTGGGTGTCGGTAGACAAGAGAAGCAGAGGAAGCCTGTCTGTCTGTCTGTCTGTCTGTCTGTCTGTCTGTCTGTCTGTCTGTCTGTCTGTCTGTCTGTCTGTCTGTCTGTCTGTCTGCTCCAGTGCTGTTTCTTCTTGAGGTTAGTACAAAGTCCTGTTAGTGATTAGACGGTCAGTTACCTCCCCCACTCATCCCCCCACTCCCCTCCATTCCACACTCCATCTGGCGCCACGCGAGCTTGTCGGGGGGACAGCACTGGGCCCAGAGAGAACTGAGGGTCTGTGTGCAGAGACAAGTCTGGCAACAGCTTGAACAAAGAGCCAGCAGCCGGCGATGGAGTCGACATCTGTCTGTAAACCGTCCGTCAACTGGAGGCTAGGTCACGTGGTCTACTGACGGCAAGACGTTACAGCCTCATTAGTCTCGTCAGCCCACGACAGTTTCATGGCCGGCTTTCAGGCAGTCATCTGCTGTGTCACGTGACCACCTTTCATCTTTATGTTTTTGGGAATCACCGCTCGCGTGCTTGCTCTCCGCGGAGGACGGCGCTGGCACCCGGCGGGAACGTTAGTCAGTGTTGGTGGCCAACCATTGGTCATCCGTGTGATCTGTAGACACTGACAGGGGTGTGATTTGAAGACACTGACAGTGGTGTGACACTGACAGGGATGTCATCTGTACACACTGACAGTGGTGTGACACTGACAGGGATGTCATCTGTAGACACTGACAGGGGTGTGATTTGAAGACACTGACAGTGGTGTGACACTGACAGGGATGTCATCTGTAGACACTGACAGTGGTGTGATTTGAAGACACTAAATACAACAACTGTGACTAGATGGCCGTCTTGGTGGTGTCTGTGTCAGAGATTTTATCAACATTTTCAATGTGTAAATGTTCTAATTTGCTTGGCTTGAGAGTTAAAGGTTAAAGAGCCACGCCCACCCGGGTTCTGTTGTTTAGTTGGTGTAGAAGGTTGTGGTCAGACATTTGTCAACACGAGTCCGTCTACTTTCTCTCGCTCGTGTTCACTGGCTTTACCTGCAGAGGACCAGAGCATGCCTAGATACCTCAGTCCCCCTTGACTGACCTTTTGTACAACAATATGTAGAACATTTAATACAACACTGTGTACAACATTTCGTACAACACTGTGTACAACATTGTATACAACACTGTGTACAACATTTCATACAACACTGTGTACAACATTGTATACAACACTGTGTACAACATTTCGTACAACACTGTGTACAACATTGTATACAACACTGTGTACAACATTTCATACAACACTGTGTACAACATTGTATACAACACTGTGTACAACATTTCGTACAACACTATGTAGAACATTGTATACAACACTGTGTACAACATTTCGTACAACACTATGTAGAACATTGTATACAACACTGTGTACAACATTTCGTACAACACTGTATACAACATTGTATACAACACTGTGTACAACATTTCGTACAACACTGTATACAACATTGTATACAACACTGTGTACAACATTTCATACAACACTGTGTACAACATTGTATACAACACTGTGTACAACATTTCGTGCAACACTGTGGCAGCTTGTGAGCCCATGTCCTTAACATGGCGACTGCTGCTATTGCCAGCTGCTAGTCCAGCAGGTCATAGGTCACCAGCTTGTGTAAGTTCACACAACACTCGCTACACTCCAGACTAGGTACAGCGATCACAAACCTTCACCTTCACTAGTTGTAAACGTTCACACCAGTCCACTCACACTTGTGAACGTTCTCAACATGTCGTGACCATCACCGACAATAGCAGCAATAAAGAAGCCTTGATATTGTTTCTCGATACGCTCGTCACGGGTGACTTCCACCAAATAATAACAGCAATAATAAAATATTATTATTATTATATAAGGTGTGATTTCTATAGCGCGTATTCACGCTGACTAATGACTCTTACCACAAGTAGAGACATGGACAGAGAAAGACGGAAGGAGAAACAACAATGCAGACAAGTAATTAAAGACAAACACAGAAGACACAAAGAAGAATGAGGGATCACACAGGAAGGAAGGAGAGTGTCAGAAGCCCAACAGAGGAAGACGAGCAGGTCACTAAGTGACGTCATGACCTGGCTTTAGCCACTGCGCGGACTTACAGTGTACACACGTGGGCGTGAGAAGTGAACACAGTGAACACGTGGTGTGCAGCCTCAACACACTCTCACTACTTCTCTCTCTCTCTGACACACACTCTCTACTTCTCTCTCTCTCTCTCTCACTGACACACACTCTCTCTGACACACACTCTCTCACTACTTCTCTCTCTACTTCTCTCTCACACACTCTCCCCCCAACACACGTCCGAATCGCGTTGGTGTGACGTGTTGGTGGGTGAAGGTGAGTAGTAGACAGGTGTGAGTAGTACTCAAGGTGTGTCTGCACATCGTCCATCATCAGGTTTTCATCCAAAGATAATCGATGGTCGGTGCACCGCGGTCACTGATGACTGACCAGTACTCAGCACCCGGCTCACCCAGGAAGCAGGCGGCGCTGTTTGTCTGTCACCGTGTGACGTCACCACAGAGTTCATCAGACAAGTTTCCCCCTGAAGTTGACAAGCAACGCGCGAGCACGGAGGGTCCATGACGGGGGATGTCCTGCTCTGCTCTTGCACCTGCTGGACTTTGTCCGTGTGCTGGTTGTCATGACAGCAGCTTGGCAAGCTGTCCACTGCAGAAAGCGAACCGAGGACAATCGGATTATGATGTCTGTCATGATACCATGCTCTTAGATATTGTGATCAACAGGTGAGTGGCGAGAACTGATGATGAGATCTGATGACAACCTGCTGTCTGTCACTCCCTTGTGAGTCACGTGTGTTCACCTGAGAGAATGCTGGGCTCGTGTTTTACTGTCTCTCGTGCTGTCGCCACGCTGGTCTGGTCCTGACTTCATGTCAACATCGGGATCACGTGACTAGAACATTACAGAACAGACGATTTTCTGTTATGATGGACCAGTGACTGGCAGTGGCGTGACATGACTTACCAGTGACATTGTCACAATCACTGTCACTGACACCGTTGTGACATAATCGCATGGAGTTGGCGGCAGTCTGACATAATTCTGACATGATCATCAGTGGCTATCGGTGTTTTGATCCGACTAGCCAGTCACCGACGATGTCCTAACTGTCCTTTCATTCACTCCATCTGTTGAATACCAGCTGCAGCCTCGTGACGTCATTGTCCGTTGACGCAGGTCTCTGCTGTTGCTGTCGCCGTTGGCGTTAACCATCACGTGACTCTGGTCGGCGCTGGTGTAAGCGTTGCAACCGTCTGTCCGTCCGTTGGTAACGCATTGTTTGTTACCAGTACATGTCGTCAGGTCACGTGCCGGACCGATATTGAATAACGCAGGTGTTCACTTAGGCTGCTGTGGTGTGACAGAAGTCAGTCACGTGGTGACTCCGTTGTACTCATTGAGTTCATCTTGAGCGCTTGGAGGACTTGAATGAGGGCAAGGTGACGTAGTCTGTAGGTAGCTGTACCCTCCTCCTCTGACCGCAGCTCACGAGGTTGAGCAGATTGAAACATATATCTGAACTCGTCCTTCTTCTTTGTGTTTACAGACTCCCTGATGACGGCCCTGGCCATGACCCTGTCCATGGAGGTGCCGCTCGTGAAAGACGAGGTGCTCGTGACGTCAGAAGGCAACATGACGCCGGGGGGAGCTCCGCGCGACCCGCACGAGGCCTTCTACCTGCAGGCTCGCTTCGTCACTGGCCTTGTCATCTATCCCATAATATGCGTGCTGGGGCTGAGCGGAAACATTCTGTGCATCATCGTCATGACCCGCAAGCAGATGAGCAGCTCCACCAACGTCTACCTTCTCTCACTCGCCATCTCCGACGTCGTCAAGCTCGTCAGCGACCTGCTCTACTTCCTCGTCGTCCTGCTGGTGCACGTCGACTCGCCGTCCGGTAACAAGGCCTACGGCTTCTTGTATCCCTACGCGCACTACATCTTCAACTCGTCGCTGTGCGTGTCGGCCTGGCTGACGGTGTCCGTCGCTTTCGAGCGATACATCTACGTGTGCCACCCCACCAAGGTCAAGGCCTTCTGCAGCATCCCGCGCGCGCGCACCATCTCCTTCGCCGTCTTCATCAGCATGAGCGTCATCGCCATCCCTTACGCCATGCGCTACCGGACGGTGGAGAACTTCAGCAACCACACCGGACAGCTCACCTTCTCGCTGGAGGTCACCAAGTTGTGGGAGGACCGACTCTTCGCCGACATCTACACGTGGGTGCAGAACCTACTCAGATCCATCATCCCTCTGGTCATCCTCATTATTCTCAACGTCTGCATCATCTACGGTATTCGTCGCTGTCGATTTGGCCAGTCCAAGTCCGGCAGACGATACCGCATCACCATCATGCTCGTCTTTGTCATCCTCATCTTCCTGGTGTGCATCACTCCAGACGCCATCATGTCCACGTGTTTCGGTCTCGGTTATTATGAAGAGGCCTACCTGCAGCGAGGCATTCGAGAAATCACAGACCTGCTGCTGCTCGTCAATTCCGCAACAAACTTTGTTCTCTACTGCATTTTCAACACCATCTTCTGGAAAAACTTTGTCTTCCTCTTCTGTCGCCGCTGTTGTCCTGGCCGAACGCAGGCCGACGAGTCCAACCTGCGGTGGATCTCACTGGTGGGGCGGTCTGCGCGCTCCGCCCCTGCTCGCTGCTCGAGCAAACGTAGTGCCAAGGGCAACAACTGCGGGGGCGACAGTCCGCTGCTGGACATCCACAACAACCACAACAACCACACCACCGACCAGCGCCTGCGGAGAGCGTCCAGCAGACAAGCGACGATCTAGTCGTCAGACACTCGGCAGCGTCCGGCCACCACCTGGTCTGCACAAACCTTGGAACCTCCATCAACCGAGCAACTCACTTGTCTTCACAACCCCCGGGGTTCACGGCGACTCTTGCTGCCCTGGGGAATGCTGGGAGTCAGGACCAGAGGGCAGAGGTGAAGCGCAGCATGCAAGTCGGAACGAGTCAGAAGTACAAAGTGAACTGAGTTATATTGTGTACACACTGGGTTATCCTGTGTACATACTGAGTTATCCCGTTTACACACAGTTATCCTGTGTACAAGCTGAGCTATCCTGAGTAATACTGTGTACACGCTGAGTGATATTATGTACACACTGAATTAACCTAACCTTTGTACAAGCAGTGTTTGTACACAGTGTTATCATGTACACACACTGAGTTATCCTGTGCACACACTGAGTTATCCTGTGTACACACTGAGTTATCCTGTGTACACACTGAGTTATCCGGCGTAGAAGAGTTAGCTGATTGAAAGGCAGAACTGCTTGTCAAGATGAAGATTCACTGATGACATTTGTGAGAAAGACTGAGGTAGACAAGGTTGTTGAGTATGTAGACAAACTAGTCTTTAAATATTTTGTATACCAGAGCAGCGAGCACAATAACGCAGTTGACGCCGGCGTCAGTGAGGACCCTGTCTGACAGGGTGAGGATGTCACGTGCTCAGTGGCTAGTGTGTCAACTATTGTTTGGACGACATGTGGTGCTGTCTCAGTGTTTGTGTAAATAATGCAGAGATTGTCAACACTACAGTGTTTATGTAGTTACTGCAGTGTTTACATCAGTATTACATGCAGTGTTTACATCAGTACTACATGCAGTGTTTACATCAGTACTACATGCAGTGTTTACATCAGTACTACATGCAGTGTTTATCGCTCAAAGACACCAGCGCACGAGCACGACTATGGTAGACAAGACAGCACAAGGACGTGGGAGGAATGATTGGCAACACGTGAGCAGTGAACACGTGACCTGCACCAGGAGACAGTTTGCTACAAGACCTGCTGTTAGACGAGACTTTGCCAAAAGATGTGACGTCAGCAGACGTTTTGCCTGTCGCTCGGCAGACCACGTGACAGATCATCAGTGGCGCCCCTCCAGTCAGTGAGGAGGAGAGAAGTGAGAGATAACAAAGTCTTATGTCAATCCGTGTCGTCAGTCTGGTGTTGATGTGTCATTAATACATTATTTCAGTTTGAAATGTCTGTTTTCATCATTGACGATACACATTGTACACGGCGTGCAAGTCGTCAGTCGTGAGCAGTTCTCGTGATGATTTCTATGGGGAGGGGCAGTGGAGTGAGAGAGGGGTCAAGACAATGGCGTGGGTGGGGGAGTGAGACTGCGTGGAGCAGACGCTGGGGACGGGTAGCTAGTACCTCCAGTCCCCACAGCCCACCTCAACAGGCCGGTACGTGCAAGGCGTTGAGGCCATACATAATGTTTATATACATAATGGTGTTTAGCGGGTCCTGAGGCCATCAATGTCAGCCACTGGCCACTTGGTGGCGCTGCCTGCTTCGCTGGTGATGGCCTCAGTCTTCATTCATCAGACCTGCTTCCGGTAGAAAGGCAGACGACGTGAGGAGGAGGAGGAGGGCAGGGTGTTTGTAGACAGTCACTGCAGGCTGTGGCAGGTAACTGCTTGTGAACATAGGGCCGCAATTCATAGAGGGTTCTGATGTTCCAGGGGCCGTGTGCAACAAACTCCGATAGCCAATCGTGCGATAGAGCCTTTCGGTCCGATTGTTATCGCAGCGATAGTCTGCCCACTAAGGAGACACTCCGACAGCGCTCCACTAGCTATCCTGGACTTCGCCTCGCGAGAAGATGGGAGGGCGAGCTGGCTTCCCCAGGGCTTTCACCAGCCCCCTAAGTCCTTGCCAAGGGATCTTGGCGTGCAGGCCCCAGTTGTACAGTCAGCGTGCTTGCGGTTTCTGTAGCGTTTTGGTTTTTTACAGGGTGCTAGCCACACGCCCATCCCTCCTCCTTCATCCGGGCTTGGGACCGGCAGGTTACCCGAGTGGTTTCCAGGCGGAGTTTGAAACAAAAGACTGAGTGGAAAATAGGAAACTAAAACCCAGGAAGCCGCAACAGATGTAGCAAGTCACATGATAGTAGCTTGAGTAAAGCCGTTACAATTCAATTTATAATTATTTATTGTCAAACATCTCAAGCATATCTGGTCTGTTGAAATGCTGGTCTGCCATGGTCAAGCACAAGGCTCCTTGGAACAATAGGAATAAGTTGTACACAGGGCTAGTCTGTGAGGTGAGACTAGAATATTCCAGTTTGGCTAATGTCTACACACAGTACTAGTCAGTGGGGTGACACTAGAACATTCCAGTTTGGCTAATGTCTACACACAGTACTAGTCTGTGAGGTGACACTAGAACATTCCAGTTTGGCTAATGTCTACACACAGTACTAGTCTGTGAGGTGACACTAGAACATTCCAGTTTGGCTAATGTCTACACACAGTACTAGTCTGTGAGGTGACACTAGAACATTCCAGTTTGACTAATGTCTACACACAGTACTAGTCTGTGAGGTGAGACTAGAACATTCCAGTTTGGCTAATGTCTACACACAGTACTAGTCTGTCAGGTGAGACTAGAACATTCCAGTTTGGCTAATGTCTACACACAGTACTAGTCTGTTGTACTTGTGATTCACTGCAGGATGTCAGCTGTTGTACAACTTCCTGTGTGTAATAATAAAAGTTGGTTTGTATGGAGCTTCTCGCCGCAACCTTTACAAAGCTGTCTCTAGGCACAAACTGAGTGTATGATGACACAATAATGACAGGAACTGAGTGTATGATGACACAATAATGACAGGAACTGAGTGTATGATGACACAATAATGACAGGAACTGAGTGTATGATGACACAATAATGACAGGAACTGAGTGTATGATGACACAAATAATAACAGGAACTGAGTGTATGATGACATAGTGAAACCTGAACTGAGTGTATGATGATACAATAATGACAGGAACTGAGTGTATGATGATACAATAATGACAGGAACTAATTGTATGATGACACAATAATGACAGGAACTGAGTGTATGATGACATAGTGAAACCTGAACTGAGTGTATGATGACACAATAATGACAGGAACTGAGTGTATGATGACACAATAATGACAGGAACTGAGTGTATGATGACACAATAATGACAGGAACTGAGTGTATGATGACACAATAATAACAGGAACTGAGTGTATGATGACATAGTGAAACCTGAACTGAGTGTATGATGATACAATAATGACAGGAACTGAGTGTATGATGATACAATAATGACAGGAACTAATTGTATGATGACACAATAATGACAGGAACTGAGTGTATGATGACATAGTGAAACCTGAACTGAGTGTATGATGACACAATAATGACAGGAACTGAGTGTATGATGACACAATAATGACAGGAACTAATTGTATGATGACACAATAATGACAGGAACTGAGTGTATGATGACAACAATGGAACTGAGTGTATGATGACATAGTGAAACCTGAACTGAGTGTATGATGACACAATAAATGACAGGAACTGAGTGTATGATGATACAATAATGACAGGAACTAATTGTATGATGACACAATAATGACAGGAAACTGAGTGTATGATGACATAGTGAAACCTGAACTGAGTGTATGATGACACAATAATGACAGGAACTAATTGTATGATGACACAATAATGACAGGAACTAATTGAGTGTATGATGATACATAGTGAAACCTGAACTGGAGTGTATGATGACACAATAATACAGGAACTGAGTGTATTGATGACACAATAATGACAGGAACTATTGTATGATGACACAAATAATGACAGGAACTGAGTGTATGATGAAATAGTGAAACCTGAACTGAGTGTATGATGACACAATAATGACAGGAACTAATTGTATGATGACACAATAATGACAGGAACTGAGTGTATGATGACATCATAAGAACATGAACTTAGTTTAAGACCGTTGTGTTTTCCCGCTCACTCGCCATTTTTAGAGCAACTGCTTTCCTCTTAATATGACGTCATTTTCTGCTTCATGTGACGTAGAGCAACAGTGTAGTCAGCTGCCACACGTGTTACAGTATTTTTGTACCACCACAACCGCCATACATGTCACGTTGGTCAGCCAGTCTGTCCTACACGTTGGTCAGCCAGTCTCTGCTACACGTAGAGCAAATGCAGCACAGAAGACGCCATGTACAACACAGAGTACAAGACCTACCACGTCACTATTTACTGAGTGTATGATGACACTAAAACATGAGCTAAGTGGATGGTGACATCATAGTAACATGAGCTAAGTGGATGGTGACATCATAGTAACATGAGCTAAGTGGATGGTGACATCATAGTAACATGAACTAAGTGTATTAATAAAAAAACTGAGAAGTCGGTGGAAGGCTGGGATCTCTGACGTGTGCGAGATGTCTCTTAAAGAAGTGGGTCTTGAGGCGAGACCCGAAGGCTGTGAACGGAGACAGAGATGTGAAGTGAATGACAAACTGAGGGCCTGAGAAGGAAAAGGATCGTCAGGCCTCGTTCTCTCGTCTGATGCCGGACACAGAGAGGAGGGCAACACGGGCAGAGTGCAGGCTTACAGGCCAGCACACATCACATATCACATTCATCACACTTATCATACCCACCACTCTTATCACACATGACATTCATCACACCCATCACACCACACTTATCGCATCACATTCCATCACACCACACTTATCACACATCACATTCACCACACCCATCAGACCACACTTATCACATCACATTCATCACACTTATAATATATATATCACACCCATCACACCACACTTATCACTTCAATTCACCACACCCATCACACCACACCCATCACACCACACTTATCACACATCACATTCACCACACCCATCACACCACACTTATCCCTTCACATTCACCACACCCATCCACACCACACTTATCACACATCACATTCACCACACCCATCACACCACACCCATCACACCACACTCATCATCATCACACCACGCCCATCACACCACACTTATCACACATCACATTCACCACACCCATCACACCACACCCATCACACCACACTCATCATCATCACACCACGCTTATCAGAGGACAGACTACACGTCACCACCAGACTCTCTGCATACTTCACGTGATTGTACAGGATGTGAAGGGCCACGTGTATAATGTCAACGACTGTGAAATGTGATGTGCATACTGTGGTGTCACGAGCCTTGTGTGACGTGCCATGTGCAAGACATGAGTTAGACACAGCTAAGCCCACTGCAAAATCTGTTTGAACTGATTGAGGTTCACTGCGAATGCTACGTCATCCATCCTCGTACAAATGTTGGAGTTGACCACGACGATGGTGTCGTCCTCGCTATTGCTGGCGTGGGTAGCCACACCCTATGCACATGCGCATGGTCAGCACCTGCAGCCAAGCAGACGACTGGCACAGGGCACTGCAGCTTTCCTCCCTGCCAACCCCTGCCATGGACTAAGAGTTATCTGTGCCTGGTGCAGGCAGTTGTCTGTCCCTGACGCAGGCAGTTATCTGTGGCTGACAGGCGACCTGGTGATGGCGGCCACACCAGCAGCATGCCGGACACTGACTGATGGTGCAGCCATTGCTCACCATGGCCACTGGGCAGACAAGAGTGATGTCAGCTGCAGTCATTAGCCGCTAACACGGCGTAAACAATGGCAGCGTCCTTCTCCTCTAAATATAGAAAAGCTTTTGTGGGATTCACACAATTCACTCGTAATGGACTTATTTCATTGTGAATGAGTCCAGCAACATGCATGCGCGCACAGAGACAGAGACAGAGAGTGAGAGCGATGGAGTACTAATGATACGGCTACTAATGTATCAGCGGCATACAGGCAGTGGTGGGCGTGGCCTGGGGGGTAAACAAACAATGTGTTGGTGTTTACTTGTTGTCTACACACATCAGCCCACAGGCCACTTGACGCCACGACCGCACTCAAGGCAGGATTCAAGTGACCTATGACCTGTGACCTGTGTACTGTCGTCTTAGATGCTGGTGCAGGTCCACTGTGGTCTCCAGTGACTGCGATGCTCATCATTATCTCAGCTGATAACACAATCCACTTTGTAGCTTGCAAGGGAGATCACTGTGTCAACAGTCCTGTCAAACGAATCGCAGTTGTCGGACTGGAATCGTGTGACGTCAGCACGTGTGCGGGTGTTGTATATACACAGACACACAGTTAGACAGACACACAGACACACAGTTAGACAGACACACAGACACACAGAGACACAGAGACACAGCCACACAGACACACAGGCACACACAAAGACACACAGACAAACAGACACACAGTCACACAGACACACTGGCACAAAGAGACACAGAGTCACAGTCACACAGACAAACAGACACACAGGCACACACACACAGACAAACAGACAGACACACAGACACAGTGACGCAGACACAGACACACACACAGACACACAGACACACAGACACACACACACAGACACACAGACACACACACACAGAGACACACAGGCACACACACACACACAGACACACAGATGTTGCGGGGAGCAGTGTGTGCAGGAGAAGCCCGCCAGGCCACACACTCACGTGTTTGTGTTTATGGCCACACTAGTGTAGTCAGCTGCCACACGTGTTACAGTATTTTTGTACGACCACAACCGCCATACACGTCACGTTGGTCAGCCAGTCTCTCCTACACGTTGGTCAGCCACTCCGCCAGTCCGTCCGACATGCTGATCAACCAGTCTCTCCTGTTGTCGCCTTAGCGTCCACCTGCCGTCAGTCTATCTCGAAGGACAGTCTTCGACAGAGTGTCGTGTGGGGTCACGTGACCAGTCTAGAGTCTAGACTGCTGCAAGTAAGGGCTTCTGATGTCCTACGAGTGTATACGTGTACTTCATCTAAATGTATATGTCTAGATGTATATGTCTAGATGTATATGTATACAAAGTCACTGGATCCATGTGACCTCCACTGGCGATGATTTGCAGCTGAGACGAGAGCAGTAAACGATGGAGCAATAGTCTGCCGGCGTCAGCACGCGCGGTCATCTTGCTTGGTAAGGGTGGGGCTAGGGTGGGGCAAGGGTGGGGCCCGCCATGACTAGAGGGATGGTGTGTACAGAGCCTTGTACTGTTGTATCGTGTACATATCGATATATCGATACATCCATAGGGAATGCTAACTGGAGAAGCAGACAAGTTTCCTAGGAACGTGACCCTCCCTCCCAAGTGACCGCCAGCCACAAAGTTCCAATGTGATGGCATGGTCGCCATGCTACATCCAGTGGTACACAGCGGCTGTTGCTGTGTTGCTTCCTGCAATGCGCAGTCACGCGGTCACGTGACAGTTTAAGAACGTATTTTTATTGATGTTTACCAGCACTGTACTTCACAAAATGACAAAATACTACAACTGAAATATCATGAATCTCATTAGTGTTTCATTATCAAACTATCTTTGCTCTCGTCAGTTTGAAGAACTGCGTATAAACAACCATGTGTGTCGTGACAGGTCAAGGTGGAGTGTGACAACAGGTGAAACACAAGTGACACAGAAGTACGAGTAGCCTCTCTTGGCACTAAAGTGAGTGACGTCAGACAAAAGTGGCGAACTAAATAATTATGGGATTGCACACTAAAGTGAGGTTTCCATTCCGCAGGTAGGAGACATTCAGCATTTGCTAAAGGTGACACCTGTGACTTATCATCAGACTTACTGTTGACGAAGTGACAGTGCAAGTGTCATCACAATGTCAACACTGATGTACAAAGTAGGTGACAGCCAAGACGTTGAGGACATGAAGTATTTCTCTCAGTGTTGTGAACCACAGTAAGCACTACCCTGTCCCCCCACCTTATACACATAACCCCCGGGGTCAGGTCAACGCATGCGCTGTCATCACCTTGCTGCTGAAGCCATTTGTCTATCAGGACAACATAACCTCAGTTGGAAAATATCGGTGGACCCTCAGGTAAGGAGGCCGTGTGCTCGTCTTGTCCAGGAGTCCGTTGTGTCCAGGAGTCCACTGTCCAGGAGTCCGTTGCGTCCAGGAGTCCACTGTCCAGGAGTCCATTGTGTCCAGGAGTCCACTGTCCAGGAGTCCATTGTGTCCAGGAGTCCACTGTCCAGGAGTCCATTGTGTCCAGGAGTTCACTGTCCAGGAGTCCATTGTGTCCAGGAGTCCACTGTCCAGGAATCCACTGTGTGTCCGGACTAAATAAGTGCAGATAACGTGTGGCTCTAGGTGTAGGAGCTCTCAGCCTGTCGGAGGGTGCGAGTCGTCGGCAGAAACTGTTCTACAGTCAGTCGGTCAGTCCGTCCTCCCTTGACCGGCACCTGTGGTTGGGGGGATCACGTGGACAGAGGCGGCAGCCTTGAAGGACGTCTTCGACTGAGTGTGGTGCCGTGTCACGTGACCAGCTTGTGTGTCCTGCCAGTTGAATGTCCTGCATTGTGTGTGTGTCACTCTGTCCCTTCTGTCTCTCATTTATTTCCTTGTATTCATCCAGCAACAGACGCCGGGCAGCGACTGAAGGTTCCAGTGTCTGTCCACGTGGACTACATTGGCATAGACTCCGCTTGCTGTTGTCTTCGGTTGTGATGTTCTGTCCTTTGTTGTCTTCTGTCCTCGTGTCCTCTCCGCTATTGTCCTCTTTGTTGTCACGTGCCCACGTGTCTATCAATATGTGTTCTTTGTTGATATCTCTTCCCATTTGTCGACTTTACTGTTTGCTGTCACGTGACCTCCCTTACTGTTCTCTCGTGTGTGCTACTCTGTTGTCACGTGTCCTTTGTTATTATTTATTGCGATGTTTTCTGTTATTATCTGTTGTCATGTGTCGTCTGTTACTGCCACCTGTTGTGTTTGTTGACATGTGTCATTTTATTTATTCCTGTCTGCTGTATTCTACTGTGTTGTTGTCTGTCTGTTGGACTGTGTTGTTTTTTAGTGCTGTGCGTTGCATTGTTTGTGTCTGTTGTGGTCTACTTAGTACTGCTGTCTCTTGTAATGTGTTGTCTGTCGCTGTCTGCAGTATAATGACACAGTCTAGTCACAGTCTAGTCACACCCAGTGTAGTCGCACTCAGTGTAGTCATACTCAGTATAGTCACACCCAGTGTAGTCACACCCACTAAAGTCACACCCAGTGTAGTCACACTCAGTGTAGTCACATGAAACATAGTCACACCCAGTGTAGTCACACTCAGTGTAGTCACATGAAACATAGTCACACCCAGTGTAGTCACACCCACTAAAGTCACACCCAGTGTAGTCACACTCAGTGTAGTCACATGAAACATAGTCACACCCAGTGTAGTCACCCACTAAAGTCACACCCAGTGTAGTCACACTCAGTGTAGTCACATCAAACATAGTCACACCCAGTGTAGTCACATCCAGTGTAGTCACACTCAGTGTAGTCACATCAAACATAGTCACACCCAGTGTAGTCACACCCACTGTAGTCACACTCAGTGTAGTCACATGAAACATAGTCACACCCAGTGTAGTCACACTCAGTGTAGTCACATGAAACATAGTCACACCCAGTGTAGTCACACCCACTAAAGTCACACCCAGTGTAGTCACACTCAGTGTAGTCACATGAAACATAGTCACACCCAGTGTAGTCACCCACTAAAGTCACACCCAGTGTAGTCACACTCAGTGTAGTCACATCAAACATAGTCACACCCAGTGTAGTCACATCCAGTGTAGTCACACTCAGTGTAGTCACATCAAACATAGTCACACCCAGTGTAGTCACACCCACTGTAGTCACACTCAGTGTAGTCACATCAAACATAGTCACACCCAGTGTATTTATCTCTCTGTGTGTCCCCACCCTTCCCGCCAAAAGACAACTCCATTCGGCTTGCACCAGGTGTGCTGTTGGCATTATCTGCCCTTGTATGCAGTGTTGGAATGTGGAATGTGTTACAGGTCTTGGAACATTATCTTGTAATATGGCGGCACTACTCTCAATGTAGCAGCTGTTGACATTAACGGCAAGCTGCTCAGTTTTGTCTACCACCGCGTGTTCATAGGATGTTCATCGCATGTTCATTCCATGTTCACTTTGATGAATCTTTGCCCAGCTCTCACCTGGAGCTACAATGACACACCTGCACACACTGTCGTGTCACAGCGGACCCGGTGTTGTGTTTATTGCTGGCTACGTGTGTCTTGTTTACCTGTCGCTACATTTCCCTCGATTTCGTCAGCTTCACCTGTAGTCGCGCTTTGTTGGTACACAAACGTTGTCTCCTCCCCATCGCCTCCTTCCCACCCCCACTGCACCGGGTGACTCCTGGTTCATGCAGGCGAAGTGCTCCATGTCCGAGAAGTCCTCATGAGCAGCACGTGATTTCCTGGCGCGCCGAGCTTTGATTGGTCCAGGCGTGCACGTGCCGGGCGCCGCTGATTGGATGGCGAGCAGAGCTGACAGGTCTTGAACCACTCTTGCATCACCTGGTCAGGGCCGGCAACTTCCACGCGCCGTCAACGCCCACCAGGTGCGCCACACGGAGACTAAAGGTCAGCACTATGCGGGGTCACTGCATGTGTCGGACAAAAACAAACACAAAGCCGCGAACTTGGGTGGCACACGTGACATGATGATGAAACACGCGCACGCCGCGAGCAACAAGTCCGTCAGCTCTGTGCTTCTGTGTATGCAGCGACACCTAGGGGAGAGACAGAGACAGAGACAGAACGAGAATGTTCTGGTAGAGATAAGGAGAGACAGACAGAGAGACAGGCAGAGAATGTTCTTATGGGAAACACGTAGACAGACACAGACAGGCAGGCAGACAGACAGACAGACAGGTAGACAGGCAGGCAGACAGACAGACAGCGTACTGAGAGGCGATGTTGGCCTCAGGGTTAAGCCAATGAACAACGAGTTCAGTGTTGTTGTTGTTGATGTTTACATGTAACTCTCCTTACTTTTACAATTGTAAAGAAGCCAGCTCTGGCACAACTGTGTTGTGTTGTTGTTGTGTTGTTGTTGTCACTACTTGTTGACATTTAGCGTTGAGCTCATCGTCAGTAGACCTCAGTGGCACTGAGAGTGGTTCACTGACCTCAAGTATCGCCTTGTGCTGAGTCTTATGTGGGCGCATGGTGCTGTGTGTCATGTACTGTGACATGTATGGTGCTGTGTGTCATGTACTGTGACATGTATGGTGCTGTGTGTCATGTACTGTGACATGTATGGTGCTGTGTGTCATGTACTGTGACATGTATGGTGCTGTGTGTCATGTACTGTGACATGTATGGTGCGTATGTGTGTCAGTACTGTGACATGTATCGTGCTGTGTGTCATGTACTGTGACATGTATGGTGCTATGTGTGTCATGTACTGTGACATGTATGGTGCTATGTGTGTCATGTACTGACATGTATGGTGCTGTGTGTCATGCACTGTGACATGTATGGTGCTATGTGTGTCATATACTGTGGGCTTATGGTGCTATATGTGTCATGTACTGTGATACTATTGTGTTGTGTGTGACATGAATGGTGCTGTGTGTGTCATGTACTGTGACATGAATGGTCCTGTGTGTGTCATGTACTGTGACATGTATGGTGCTGTGGGTCATGCCATACTGTGGGTGATATTGCTCAGTGTGTCACGCCACACTGACGGCAGGGCTTCTGCTTACTCAAAAAATTGCGTACAGTACGCAATAAAAATTCGGAGGACCCCTTCAATTTACGTCAGTGGGGTCCCCTTCAAATTTGGGCGAAGATACCCCTTAAAAATCTGAAGAAGGGGTTCCTGGGACCCCAAAGAATTTTGCCTTAGCAGAAGCCCTGTTGACGGCTATATTGTGGTATCGTATGTGTGTCATATCACACTGTGAGCTGTACGCTATGTGGGCTTGTTGCGCTGTGTGTGTCATGTCATACTGTGATATATATTGTGCTGTGTGTCATGTCACACTATGTGGGCTTGTTGCGCTGTGTGTGTCATGTCATACTGTGATATATATTGTTCTGTGTGTCATATCACACTGTGTGGGCTGACTGCGCTGTGTCATGTCATACTGTGATATATATTGTTTTGTGTGTCATGTCACACTATGTGGGCTGACTGCGCTGTGTCATGTCATACTGTGATATATATTGTGCTGTGTGTCATGTCACACTGTGTGGGCTTACTGCGCTGTGTGTGTCATGTCATACTGTTATATATATTGTGTTGTGTGTCATGTCACACTGTGTGGGCTTGTTGCGCTGTGTGTCATGTCATACTGTGATATTTATTGTGCTGTGTGTCATGTCACACTGTGTGGGCTTGTTGCGCTGTGTTTGTCATGTCATACTGTGATATATATTGTTCTGTGTGTCATATCACACTGTGTGGGCTGACTGCGCTGTCATGTCATACTGTGATATATATTGTTTTGTGTGTCATGTCACACTATGTGGGCTGACTGCGCTGTGTCATGTCATACTGTGATAATATTGTGCTGTGTGTCATGTCACACTGTGTGGGCTTACTGCGCTGTGGTGTGTCATGTCATACTGTTATATATATTTGTTGTGTGGTGTCATGTCACACTGTGTGCTTGTTTGCGCTGTGTGTCATGTCGATACTGTGATATTTATTGGTGCTGTGTGTCATGTCACAGGCTGTGTGGGCTTGTGTGCGCTGTGTTTTCATGTCATACTGTGATAGTATATTGTTCTGTGTGTCATATCACACTGTGTGGGACTGACTGCGCTGTGTCATGTCATACTGTGATATAATATTGTTTTTGTGTGTCATGTCACACTATGTGGGCTGACTGCGCTGTGTCATGTCATACTGTGATATATATTGTGCTGTGTGTCATGTCACACTGTGTGGGCTTACTACGCTGTCATGTTGTAGGTGATGTGTGTCATATTGTGCCAGCAAGGACCACTGTAAGAGTGTCAGCGCTGTGGCTGAGACTGTCGCTACCTTCGCACTGTAGTACTGCTACAGAAGGACATGAGGATATACAACACGGAGGGGAGAGGGAGGGTTAGTGTTTTACGTGCAGAGAAAGAACAGCGTGCCCGAGACGAGAGCGGAACCCAGGACATCCGACCCTCAATGTACAGTGTTCCCTCGTTTATCGCGGGGGATCGGTGCTATGATCAGCCGCGATAAACGAATTTCCGCGAAGTAGGGACATACATGCAATAATAATGTCCTTTATCTTGGAGTATACCAAATGATCGTCTAGGTACACAAGAAGGACTGAAATTAAAAAGTTCGGCATGGTGGTCTGCATTAACCTCTGGAAAGTGGCTGGTGTGGACGTCAGACCCATTGGCATCCTGGAACGGGCGTTTGCCAGCGGCCCTAGCCAGTCCTTTTGTTGACAATGTCTTCTTCAAGATGAGCTTCATGCACGGCTGCCTGTACTGCCTGCGCCACATCTGCGGTAGAGTCCCATTATCCGATCAAGGACGTTCTTCCCTAGTAGAAGCGACACGCGCCTCCTGCGCTCACTTGTGACCACATCGACCAGGTCCTTGACCACCAGGATAGGAACGTCTCAGACGCTGGCCGTAAAACATGTCCACCACCGCCACTCCTGAGTTTGTTTTAGCTGTAAGTCCTGTATGTGCCCTCGTGCCCACTCGTCAGTGACCGTCGTTACCTCACTGCCGGTGTCGAGCAACGCCATCACTCAACTGCATAAATGACAACCTCCGCCGTCGGACACTTTCCAGTCAGGCCAGCTACACTTTATTTTCCTGTCATCCTGTACGGAAAACGGGGCAGTCACTTTCCCTGACCGTCGGGCTGCAGTCCTCCGAGATGGTGTCAATCGCCGCCACTTCGACGCTCTGCGCCGCCTTCTACCTCGCCTGCTTAAATTCTGGAGCTCGTGCGTATTCGTCGACCACCTCATCACGTTGCTGTGGCACTGATGTCGACATCTTTCCGTTCGCCGTACGCTCCACTAGGACACCAAGATCTTTCTCGGCGTATCTCTTGCGTCAAGTGCGGAAGCATCAACACTCGACGTCTGGCAGGTCCCTCCAGCGAGCTCAAGATGTAACCACGAGCCGCATTCTGACACATCGGGTTTATGGCGAGAGCTAACTCGACCTCTGTTTCAATCTCGTCGACACTCGTTGGTCCACCGGCAAACTATTGAAAGCGGACTAACTAGTATGCTCGTAGAGCCTCTGCCCACCCAACGGATAGCATCATGGTCCTCTCTATGTACTAATCCCAAGGTTTGTTGTTAGGATAAACATACACTGCTTTGATGGACTGGTGCAATCAACACTATTTTACTCCTCACTTTTACTTCTAACTGTGTGTTAAATGTCTGTATGGGTATGTGAGCAAAGACAAATTTCTGCCCTGGGTCTCCTGGGCAGACAATAAAGTCTGTTTTGATTTTGATTTGATTTTGATAATATATACATGTAAAACAATATCATGTGAGTGTAAAGTAATATATTAATCATGGTATTAATACAGTACAATAACAAATTAGTGTAAAAAATTATAACTGTACTCAGAGAAACCCAAAAAACTGATGCGAACTGCTGCGAGATGGGAGATAACAATCATGGCTCGTCGCTTACGCATAGCAATGGATTTATGTTACACAATTATTTCTTTCTTTCTATGTACAAAATAACCATGGTATTTTAATAGAAATACTAATATAGCTTCATTTTTTGTCTTTTTCTTCTTGAAATATCTATGGTATTTTGTAAAATGATAATTCCCAGCGCGGAAGTATCGATCGATACTTCACTCAAAAAAAACCGCGAAGTAGTGAATCCGCGATAGATGAACCGCGAAGTAGCGAGCGAACACTGTAGTGACAGGAGGTCAGGAGACCGCAATGCATCACGGGGCAGTCGGTCTGTCCTCATAGTGTTGACATGCTGACTGCGATGCTGACGACCTCGTCCTCTCCTGTCTGTCCTGGTGACCAAGGCGGTCATTTGTAAGGACTCGCTAAAAGCTAAGTTCAAAGTGTTAGTTCTCAAAATCTGAGTAAATACATTCCTCCACTAGTTCTCTACATACACACCTACAAACATCGTCAGAAACAGAAACAGGTCAGAGGTCAACAACACAGATGTCAGGATCTAGTCAAGTGGAGATCTGGGAAATCATGTGACGGTGATGTTTACAAACTGTGACTACCTGTGACGGTTTGTAAGTTGTGACTACATGTGACGGGGATGTTTACAAACTGTGACTACCTGTGACGGTTTGTAAGTTGTGACTACATGTGACGGGGATATTTATAGTCTGTGATTATATGTCGCGGTGATGTTTATAAGCTAGGGTTATTTGTAATACGGATGTTTATAAGCTGGAACTAGATGATAGTGTTGATGTTTACAAACTGGGGTAGGTGTAAAGGTAAACCTACTCTACAAGGCTGAATAGTCACTGGGCCACTTGCTAGTGTGACCAGCCACAGAATAATATACCATATCAACAAAATAAGTTTTCCTCCCCTTTGGAAGGGCGATAACAAGCGTCTCCGTAGTCGACAGCAATGTGCTGTCTGTCCCCGCGCGTGACGTCACGTCCTGTGCACGCCAATGTCTGGAGAATGTCACCCACTGACCTACATAGACCTGACACCCACTGACCTACATAGACCTGACACCCACTGACCTACACACATGTCCACATGCCTTTGTAGAAATTCCTCACAGGAAGGTCGGGGTGGTCCCGGGACAACTCGCCCAACCTCACGAACCTTCGCCACTTGGCTGTTGTCTGAAGAGGTTGGGGGTCACCCACTACAATGGCGAACGTTTGGTGTGTGGAGTGGTTTACAGTGTAACTCCATCAGTCAGGTCTATTTACTCGTGACATATTTATATTGTCACAGAATCATTATCCTTTGACTTCTTTTTCTAGATATATTGCGAAATACTACAACACATCGTTGTTACAACAACCTAGAGGTGAAGGTGTAGCTGTAGGTGTGTAGCTGTAGGTGTGTAGTTGTAGATGTGTAGTTGTCTCTGTAGGTGTGCAGCTGTCTCTGTGTGTAATTGTCTCTGTAGATGTGCAGCTGTACGTTTGTCGCTGTAGTTGTAGATGTGTAGCTGTCTCTGTAGATGTACGTTTGTCGCTGTAGTTGTAGATGTGTAGCTGTCTCTGTAGATGTGCAGCTGGCTCTGTGTGTAGTTGTCTCTGTAGATGTGCAGCTGGCTCTGTGTGTAGTTGTCTCTGTAGATGTGCAGCTGTCTCTGTGTGTAGTTGTCTCTGTAGATGTGCAGCTGTCTCTGTGTGTAGTTGTCTCTGTAGATGTGCAGCTGTACGTTTGTCGCTGTAGTTGTAGATGTGTAGTTGTCTCTGTAGGTGTGCAGCTGTCTCTGTGTTCTCTGTAGATGTGCAGCTGTACGTTTGTCGCTGTAGTTGTAGATGTGTAGCTGTCTATGTACATGTGTCGCTGTAGTTGTAGATGTGCAGCTGTCTCTGCAGATGTGCAGCTGTACGTTTGTCGCTGTAGTTGTAGATGTGTAGCTGTCTCTGTAGATGTACGTTTGTCGCTGTAGTTGTAGATGTGTAGCTGTCTATGTAGATGTGTCGCTGTAGTTGTAGACCTGTAGCTGTGTCTATACGTGTAAAGGACAAAATACAAGAGGCTAGGAAGAGCAGAGGTTTGTAGAAGGAGTGAAGAGAGTCAAGAGATGAGAGGAAGGAGGGAGAAGTCAGTCAGGGGGGTAGCAGAGTGTTGAGAGTTTCTAGTCTCTTCTTCTCTCGGTAGTAGCTGGGGGAGGGGAGCATACAGGGAAGGTGGGGCAGAGTTCAAATCTGTGAGCTTGGAAAACCTAACGAGCAGCTTCTGGGCATCCTGCAGTCTGTGAAACAGCGACTGTCGACAACCACCACCGCCGCCACCACCACCACCACCTATTGCATCAACCAGTTCTTCTCTGTAGCATATGGACATTAGTTTGTCAGCCCCTCTCCTTCTCTCGCCCCCTCACATGGTGCGTGTCACGTGGTGTTTCCATTCCTTGCGTCAGCCACAAATCTCTGGGTCGAGGTGACCACCAGGTACAATCTCTAGACAGCTCGACCTGCGGGAAAACCACCAGTCAGTAGCGGCCATTGCTACATAAACAATAAGATGTTACATATCACACACTAATGGCTACAGGACATACGCTAAACAATAACCTGACGACACGTAAACAACAACATGGCTCCACGTGTGGTCAACAGTCAAGTGGTGACGTCTCACACATCAACGCCAATGTAACCACTGTAGTGACAGCGATACATTACACAGCAACCAGTCACACCATTGTAGTAACACGGCGATACATTACACAGCAACCAGTCACACCATTGTAGTAACACGGCGATACATTACACAGCAACCAGTCACACCATTGTAGTAACACGGCGATACATTACACAGCAACCAGTCACACCATTGTAGTAACACATTGCTCTCTTCTACATTGGAGATTTCCTCCTGTTCATGATGACGCTACTGCGTTCACTGTCACTGGGGGAAACAGACATCCAACAGTTGTAACACTTGTCATGATCATGTCATTACAATGTTGACTGCTCGCATTGTTACAGTGTTACCTGTTCACTTTATTACAGTGTTACCTGTTCACCTGTTTACAATGCTACGTCAAAAATCCAATCAAAACAAACTTTATTGTCTGTCCAGCAGACCCAGGACAGAAATTTGTCTTCGCTCACAAGGGCAGACATACATACTCAAACAGACATGTAACACAGTTAGGAGTAAACGTTAGGAGTAACAAAGTGATCACGTGGTTACAGTGTTATTTCAACCAAAGCCGCACGCGACTGAAGCATTCACACGAGTTGCTGAAGCTCACACCCTCCTCGCGCCGAAAGCGAGGCCAAGTGATGACGATGCAGCTTTCACGAGATTCACTTTGAAACTAGTTTGGTTTTTGTGAAAAAATAGAGAGCTGAAAACAGTGGGTGGTGCTTGAACAGGTGTGCTCAGTAGACCGAGCGTTGTGTTGTCGTCATGGACAAGTCACACGTCCACACGTCCACACGTCACAAGTCCACACGTCACAAGTCACACGTCACAAGTCACACGTCCACACGTCACAAGCCACACGTCACACGTCACAAGTCACAGTCCACACGTCACAAGCCACACGTCCACACGTCACAAGCCACACGTCCGCACGTCACAAGTCACACGTCCACACGTCACAAGTCACACGTCCTCACGTCACAAGCCACAAGTCCAACAAGTCACAAGTCACAAGTCACACGTCCACACGTCACAAGTCACACGTCCACACGTCACAAGTCACACGTCCTCACGTCACAAGCCACAAGTCCACAAGTCACAAGTCACAAGTCACACGTCCACACGTCACAAGTCACACGTCCACACGTCACAGCATGTCCTCGCCTTCTGTCTGTCGAGGGCGCTGCTGTTACAGGCCTGCTGCTGGCTGGCAACACGATGATGGGGGAGGAGGAAGAGAGACGAATTAAGAACAGCTGGACGCTAGGGCTGGGGGAGCCAGTAATAATAATAAATAATGAAGATTTATATAGCTCATACTCACACCCCTACGGAGAATTCTCTAAGCACTCAAAACACAAATGACACGCGGACAGCACACGAGGGACGGAAGATGAGACCACAGTGCTGACGACGGATAAAAGACAAACATAGAAAACGGAAGGAGGAACCAAGTAACAAGGACTGACAGCATCGGGATTCTGTAGAGGAAGACACGCAGGAACGCGTCAAGTAGCGGGAAAGGGGCGAAGGGTGTGACAAAGGTGTGACAAAGGTGTGACAAAGGGTTAGCATCATGGAAAAGGTTGTCATGTTTACGGAAGAGGTGTGTGTTCAGTGCACGTGTAAAGGATTCAATAGTGGGGGCAGGTCAGAGAAATAATCAGGAAGGTGCCAGCAAAAACAAATTAAAACACATTAAAACACAGCACGGACAGTTTGTACAGATGCCACAACGGATGGGAAGCCAGGGTAGACAACGAAGGAGAGGGGTGGGTGGTCACGTGTCCTGCTCTCAGCACCAGACGTGACAACATTCATTGATGTCAAATCGCTGTCGTCATGATGCAACAGCTGCAACAACCGCACCATCCACACACACATAGCCAAAGGGTGCACGCATATAGCCTCCACACGCACGCACACACACACACACACTGATGTACACACGTACACAGGTGACAAGAGGAAGAACAAATAACAAACGTAGCAGGGAGCTTGCTCCATCCATCTGCTGTCACGTGTGATGTCCACCTCAAGACCAGGAAAGCTGTGAGACACAGGGTGCAGCCTGCCGCACGCATCACTTTGTGAGTAAATAAACATAACAACACGGCAATTAGTGACACGAGCACAGGTTGTCATGACAACTTATCTTGGCACGACTTCACACCAGCTGGTCACAAATATCAACAACTAGCTGTGTCACGTGAGAGGACTAACAGCCTATCACAATATGTATCGACAACCTGTCACGTGAGAGGACTAACAGCCTATCACAGTGTGTATGACAGCCTGTCACGTGGGAGGACTAACAGTTGACGTGAATACCGAGCAACACTGTGGATGTTGGGCAGCTTTCTGCTACCAGCCTGGCATAGCAAACCATGGTCACGTGACTTATCATGTGAGGAGTGGTACAACCGTCCCAGTAATGGTGGTGTGACGTGATGTGACGTGGAATGACCGTAACTGCCAATGTGTGTTGTGGTATAATTGTGACTCGTTATGTGACTTGTGTGACATGTGACCGGTGCTAGGAGTGGCGGTGTCGTTAGGACTGGGGGCCATTGTACGGACAGTGTTACAACTTAAAGCCAGCCGCCATGTTAGGACAGTAAGACAGACAAACACACTGCAGTGCAAGAAGATATGCATGCACGCAAATAATTAGTCTGTTAGCCCCAGTGCATGTAGCACAGCCATTCCCACACTGTTCCACGCTCCACCCGCTACAAAATGGTGGCACCTCCTACAGAAGTAGGGTCAGAGGTCAATTTAAGAAATGGAAGAAGCTTCGTTTCTCGTTGTAAAGCGCTAATTAAATCATGTAGAACACAGCAGGTGAACAAAGTGTAAGGTCAAAGCTTTTAACTCAGTGCACAAAATGCAAATGTCAAATTTAGAAAAAATGCAAACAAGGGACACAACCAGCTTTTGTCACATCCTCAAAATCCCCTACGAACCCCGTGGGTGGCGACACCCAAGGTTAGGAACCGCTGGGTAAGTTTGACTTTACTTAGGTTGCTGTTTATTTTGTATGTGCACACAATCATAGAACTTGGCCCTAGCAGGACATTACACGGCACTCCACTCTCAGTTCTCTTCTCGCATCTCGAGTTCTCTCGCATTCCCGTCATGCCAGGTCTGATTGTCCCCCATCAATAGGAGGAGGAGGAGGAGGAGGAGGAGGAGCCTCTATCACCTTGGCAGACAGATGAACGGGTGTCTGCCTCTCAGTGATGTGACCAATCCTACGGCAGCTCCCCACACACATCGATACACCTGTCAATCTACACACCTATCAATCTACACACCCGTCAATTGATACACCTGTCAGTCAATACACCTGTCAATCTATACAATGTCAATCTACACACCTGTCAATCTCGCTGGTGTGGTCCTTGTACAAATTTTAAAAATGCCAGAACAAGTAAAACTTTAATAAACTTTCTGAGGTTGTCCACCTCTCTAATCACAGGTCTGTATACTTCAGTCGAACACTTTGATCAGCACGTTAACGTTCAGTCGAAAACAGCGATGACAACTCTCACAACAAACAGGAAGGACAACTCTCACAACAACAGGAAGGACAACTCTCACAACAAACAGGAAGGACAACTTTCACAACAAATAGGAAGGACAACTCTCACAACAAACAGGAAGGACAACTCTCACAGCAAACAGGAAGGACAACTCTCACAGCAACCAGGAAGGACAACTCTCACAGCAACCAGGACAAGGACAACTCTCCACAAGCAAACAGGAAGGACAATCTCTCACAGCAACAGGAAGGCACACTCTCACAGCAACCAGGAAGGACAACTCTCTCACAGCAAACAGGAAGGACAACTCTCACAGCAACCAGGAAGGACAACTCTCACAGCAAACAGGAAGGACAACTCTCACAACAAACAGGAAGGACAATCTTCACGAACCAGGAAGACAACTCTCACAGCAAACAAAGGCAATCTCACAACAAAAGAAGGAAACTCTCCCAACAATGTTGGCCTCAGCTACACGGTTGATGTCCGCAGACTACGTTGCGACTCAATCTGTCCGATGTATGAACAGCAGTCGTGACTTGTCATCCACCTCGGCACAGCACAGCACAACACACAACACAACACAACACAGCACAACACAACACAACACAACACAACACACCACAGCACAACACAACACAACACAACACAACACACCACACCACAACACACCACAACACAACACAACACAACACAACACAACACAACACAACACAACACACCACAGCACAACACAACACACCACACCACAACACACCACAACACAACAAGTAATTTTACACCTGCCTGATACACGCAAACAGATTTTGTTGTGATGTTAGTAACACTTGCAGGTGAGTGAGCACGTGTCGCTGTGTGGTGTGCGTGTGTGTTGAGTGTGTGCGCGTGTGTGTGTTTGAGCCTTATCGTGCCCGAGACACGCTGCTCTCAAGGGTTCACGTCCTTCCATCACGTGTCTGTGCACGCGGATGTCTGACGCAAGGTGATGCAAGGGTTGAAAGGTCAGGTTGACTCCACCAATCACAAGGCAAGACCGTGGGAGGAAGTTGCCGAGAAAGGTAGGTTGTCTATAATTAGAACATTGCCTACTTGGCCGACATGCAGGTCCTGGACGTGGTGATGGACTGGCCTGTCAGCCCCTGGGTGCACTGCTTGCCGTCAGGGATAGGTCACGCAGGTCACGCAGGTCACGCAGGTAAACCTCGGGAACTTGTCCTCACTGACTCCCGGCAAACGCCTTTGTTTTGTGAGAAGACAGCGCGAGATAAGTGATGTATAGAAGACACAACTCTTACAGACAGGGGAAGTCACCTGGTGTATGCTGACAGAGACAGTGTCAATATTGTTGTTTATGTTACGTGTCAACATGCTCACCTGCAGCGTGATGTCATTTTGCTATCGCACAATAAATTATGTTGTCGTAAGTAGGCAAGAATACAAAACCAACTCCAAACAAAAGACATAGAGGTATAAAACTGCCAGTAACGAACTGCACCACGGGACTACACTTGGCCGTGACGTAATGGCGACACCGCGCGGCCGGTGTGACGAAGGATGACCAGCAAAACTGAGCGGCTGTCAATCACTGCCGCCCTCACCCCTCAAACCCGCCTCCCGCACACCTCTCTTCACCTCCTCACCTCTTGTGGAATGTTCCCGCCAGAATGTGACCCTGTCTGCCGAGGCGCCAAACAAAACAAACAGAAACAAGGTGTACACTGGTGTGGAGGTGCACAGACACACCACAACACCACCTACCGATACCACCCACACCTGTACTTTAGTGTGTATCGACCTTCTCACAAGACAGTACTTCAGCATCATCGCAAACACCAGACAATACTTTGTTTTGTTTATTTATTGCTGTTTCAGGTCGTGGCTTGTCCCGCTGTCACTTGACAAGATGGTCTGACAACATCAACCTACCCACGCTGAGGGCCACGCCGCGGGTCAAGTCGTAGTGAGGCTCAGTGGAAACATCAACGGGAACATCGTGTGACAACATGGAGAACAACCTCAACCTCACCTCCCCCTCGCCACACTGCTCACAACAACAACAACAATGGAACCTGCTATGGGTACCCGACATGAACATGAGGTGCAGCAGCTGTCCTGTGTAGCTGCAACTACAGATATATTTATATCATGCATAGTTGCACCATCACACCTGGCGCGCGCCGCCATGACAGGTGCGCGTGAGGCTGCGCACAAGACGTTGAGCCTTAGGTGAACCCTGCACGTGGTGCGTGCTGATGCAAGAGGTCCGCCCCCGCCCCCGCGCTCTCCAGCTTCAAACAGCCGAGGGCACGAAGGTCAGCGTCAGGAGGTACAGTCTTCCCGCCTTGGACACTCGCCAACATCCCCCCGTCACCCTGCCTCCACACCATCGCCACCGTACTCCCCCAGCCCACAGGTACATGGTTGCCATGGTAACGTGTGGACGCGGTATTGTAGTAGGTCATCAAGTGATGTCACCAGTGAAAGGTGTGTGATGGCAGTTGTGTACACTGAGCATGAGTGACTGTTTACAGTGTTTACACAGTGACTGTTTACAGTGTTTACACAGTGACTGTTTACACTGTGTGCTGTAGGTGACATGAGTGGCTGACTTCAAAGTGTCAGGCCTTCCTCGCAAAATCTACGAGTGCAGTACTCACAGCACGCACTAACAAAACACAACAAAAACAACAAAAACAACAAAAACAAGACGTTGATACACACACGCGCGCGTGCGCAGAGAAAGTTCCGTGGTGTGTGAACTGAGCTCACTGCGGAAGGAACCTCAACAACAAACAAGGTTGTGAGCATTTGTTTGTCAATATTCCCATGATTGCAGTCTGTTGCTGGGGGGTGGGGTGGGAGGACTTGCCGCGATCGTCAGGCAGAGCGTTAGTGACGATACCTGAGACGACAGACGAGGCTGAGGGAGGGATCCTCGTGACCCGGTCATCCGGCCTCACCTGTAGCGTCGTGAATGAGGTCGCGTGTAACGAGGGAAGAGCACGAGTGTTGTGGGTGCCGCGTGCCACTGGTCCACCCGCTATCACCTCCCGGTGCTGTGACCTCACGCATGCTCACTGGATGCTAGACGCGGGTGTCAAGTAGTAACCGCAGTGTCAGATGTCTAGAGAGTAGACAGGGTATCAGGTGTCTAAGTAGCAGTAGACAGGGTATCAGATGTCTAAGCAGCAGTAGACAGGGTATCAGGTGTCTAAGCAGCAGTAGACAGGGTATCAGATGTCTAAGCAGCAGTAGACAGGGTATCAGGTGTCTAAGCAGCAGTAGACAGGGTATCAGGTGTCTAAGCAGCAGTAGACAGGGTATCAGATGTCTAAGCAGCAGTAGACAGGGTATCAGATGTCTAAGCAGCGTGCTAGATACCCTGACTCAAAGAACTAGATGACCACCACCGCACTTACAACCTGACCCCAACTGACCCCTTCACTCGGTTCTTGACTGCAGGCGGCTTTGTTCAAGTTCCAAGTGGAAAAGACAACTCCACTGAACAATCCTGATCTTGCGAGAGAGAGAGAAGGAGAGAGTGAAAGAGAGACTTAGAGATTTGTTTGTTTATTGGTGTTTTATGCCATGCCAGCAACTAAGGCTATATCATGGCAAGAGACTTAGAGAGAGAGAAGGAGAGAGAGGGAGAGAGTGAAAGAGAGACTTAGAGTTACAAACACACGGGTGACCAGAGTCCTTTGAAGGCAAGGAATGTGCCCCGTGTGGTGTCTGGCAAGACATTACCGCCCTTGGTCTGTCTAACGCCCCCTGTCACTGGCCTGTACTGTGTGTACAGTGTGTACTGTGTGGTGAGTGTATATAGTCTGACATTACTGTGTGTACAGGGTGTGCACTGTGTGGTGTGTATATAGTCTGACATTACTGTGTGTACAGGGTGTGTACTGTGTGGTGTGTATATAGTCTGACATGTACTGTGTGTACAGTGTGTACTGTGTGGTGTGTATATAGTCTGACATTACTGTGTGTACAGGGTGTACTGTGTGGTGTGTATATAGTCTGACATTACTGTGTGTACAGGGTGTGTACTGTGTGGTGTGTATATAGTCTAACATGTACTGTGTGTACATGATGTGTGTGTGGTGTGTATATAGTCTGACATTACTGTGTGTACAGTGTGTACTGTGTGGTGTGTATATAGTCTGACATTACTGTGTACAGGGTGTGTACTGTGTGGTGTGTATATAGTCTAACATGTACTGTGTGTACATGATGTGTGTGTGGTGTGTATATAGTCTGACATTACTGTGTGTACAGTGTGTACTGTGTGGTGTGTATATAGTCTAACATGTACTGTGTGTACATGATGTCTGTGTGTTACTGTACTTTGTGTACAGTGTGTCACTGCTAACATGTACTGTGTGTACAGTGGTACTGTGTGGTGTGTAATAGTACTGGCTGCGTGGGTGTAACATTACTGTTGTGTACAGGTTACTAGTGTGTCTACTGTGTGGTGTTATTAGTCTGACATACGTGTGATACAGGTGTGTGTACATGTGTGAGTATAGTCTAAACTGCCCTGATGTGGATCAACTATGTAGTCGATACTGTGTCGTGTATATAGTTCTACACAACCTGTGGAGGGTGTACAGTGTGTACTGTTACCGGTGTGTGTCTATGATATAACTGTCTAAACATACTGTACTGTGTGGACAGGGTGTGTACTGTACCTACATTACGTGTGGACAGGAGTACTGTACTGTACAGGAGGCTCGAGAGAGGCGAAACTGGTAGTATAATCGGAGTCATGAACAATTACTTACCGTGTGTACCGCGGATCAGCCATGTACTGAGAGGTGTGTGTATAGCGGTAGAGCCCACTAGCACACGACAAACCTTAGGATGTGGTCACAGGGTGTGTAACTGTAGATGGTGTGGTATATCTGACATTTACTGTGTGTAGTGGTACTGTGTGGTGTGTGGTGTAGTCTACATTGTGGTGTAGTAAGTGTACAGGTGTTGTACTAGTGTGGCTGGGATTAATATATTAGTCTAACAATCGTCGTATTTACAGATGATGTGTAACTGTACAGGTATGTACTGTAAGTCCGACATCTTACTGTTGTATATAGTCTGACATAGGTGTGTAGCTGTGACTGGTCTGTGTGGTTATATGTCTGACATTACTTGTGTGTATACAGGGTGTGTACTGGCTGTCGTGATGTCATGGGGTCTGCACAGCATAGAATAGACGTACTGATCGTACAACAGAGGGTGTGTAACGTGGTGGTGATGTATCGTAGGGTTGAACATAGATAGACTAAGATGATGTAACAGTCGTGTGACAGACCGTGTGTGGTGTAGTATATAGTCTGACATTACTCGGGTCATGTACACAAGGTGCTCGTACTGGAGGATGTGGTATATCAGTCTGACGATTACTGTGGAGTTACAGACGGGCGATCTGAGATTGGTGGGGGTGTAGATGACGTCATAAAATTCATTACTCTGTATAGTACAGGGTAGTGTACGTTGGGATGTGTGGTCGTGTAATGTCTACTAGACATTACTGTTAGCCGTCTACAGGTGTGGTACGGTACATTGGTTAAAGCGGACATTATTCATGTGTGGGTTGTGTTTTGTGTTGTAAATAATTTCGTCTTGAGGTCTTGATGTACAGCGGTGGTGTCAACGGTGAGTGTGTGGTGTGTATAGTTCTGTGTATTATACTAGTTTCTGTAGCAGTGACTGGTACATAGGGTGGGTGGTTGTGTCGTGGTGTTGTATATAGTCTGTGTGTGTTAATAATTTAGTTACTGACATTACTAGTAATTACAGGTGTTGTACTAGCGTTGTTGTTGTGTGTTGTATAGTCTGACATACTGTGTGTTACAGTGTGTACTGTGTGGTGTGTATATAGTCTACATGTACTGCGGTTACGAGGGTATGTGTGTACTGTGTGGTGTGTTATAGTCGGTAACAGTACTGTGTGTACTGTGGTCTGTGGGGTTGACATATGATGTGACTGTGTGTACAGTGGTGGTGTACCTGACATTACTGGATGTACAGGGTGTAGTAAGTATGAGGTCTGTGTGTACGTGTGTACAGTGTGTCACTGTGTGGGTGTATATGTC
Organism: Pomacea canaliculata; assembly: GCF_003073045.1. NCBI lineage: Eukaryota > Metazoa > Mollusca > Gastropoda > Architaenioglossa > Ampullariidae > Pomacea > Pomacea canaliculata. The sequence continues at coordinate 43,975,619 of NC_037591.1, read as the reverse complement.
TGACTTGTGTTAAATGTGTGATAACAGTGTGTACTGATGTTGACATAGTCACATGTACTGTCATGCAGGGTTGTCCTTACTGGTGTGGACTGTGTATGATAGTCTGATCATGTACTGTATCGTACCAGCCGGTGTGTAACTGTGTGGATGTGTATAAGTCTGACATTACTGTGTGTCAGCGGTGTGTGTACTGGTGGGTATATAGTCTGACATATACTGTGTGTAAGTGTGTACTGTGTGGTGTGTACTATAGTCTAAATGTACTGTGGTGTACAGTGTGTACTGTGTGGGTGCTGTATATAGTCGAACATGTACTGTTGTACAGGGTGTTGTACTGTCGTGGTGTGTATTAAGTCTGAATTACTGTCTCTGTGTTACAGGTTGTGTACTGTGGGGGTGTATATAGTCTACATGTACTGTGGTGTACAAGTGTGTACTGTGTGGTGTGATTATAGTCTAACATGTATGTTGTAACAGGTGTGTACTGTGTGGGTGTGTATAGTCGACAATTACGTGATGTACAGGGAGATGTTACTGTGCGGTGTGTATAGTCTTGACATATGTATGTACGGGTGTTACTGTGTAGGTGACATGTATATCTGACATTACCTGGAATCTTACAGGGTGGTGTACTCTGTTGGTGTGTATATAGTCTGACATTACTGTATGTACAGGGTGTGTACTGGTGGCTGATGTATATATTCTTGACATTACTTATGTTACAGGGATGTGTACTGTGTGGTGTGTATATAGTTGACATACTGATTACAGGGTGTTGTACTGTGTGTGGTGTGTATATAGTCTGACATTGGCTGTATGTACAGGGTTGTACTGTGTGGGTGGATTAGTCTGACATTACTGTTGTGTACAGGGTGTGACTGTGTGGGTGATAGTCTGACCATCGTATGTACAGGGTGTGTACTGGTGGTGTTGTATAGTCTGACATTACTGTATGTACAGGGGTGAGTACGTTGGTGTGTATATGATCTGAACATTACTGCATGTAAGGGTTGTACGTGTGGTCGTGTATATAGTCTGAAATTACTGTAATGTACAGGGTGTGTACTGCCTGTGGTGTGTATAGTCGGACATTTACTTGTGATACAGGGGTGATGTACTGTGTGTGTTGTAACATGTATAGTCTGAACATTACTGTATGTCAGGGTGTGTTCTGGTTGTGTGTGTATGTGCTGACGTTACGTATGGTACAGGGTGTGATACTGTTTGGTGTGTAGTATAGCTCTGACATTCTGTATGCTACAGGGTGTACGTGTGGTGCTGTATATAGTCTGACATTTACTGTATGTACAGGGTGTTGTACTTTGGGGGTGGTATATGTCTGACATTACTGATGTAAGGGTGATGTTACTGTGTTGTGTGTATATAGTCTGACATACTACGTATGTACAGGGTGTCTGTACTGTTGGTGTGTATAGGTCTGACATTACTGTATGTACAGGGTGTGATACTGTGTGGTGTGTATATAGTCTTGACACTATGTATGTACAGGTGTGTACTGTGTGGTCTGATGTATATTAGTCTAACATGGACTGTTAATTACGGGTCGTGTACTGTGTGGTGTGTATAAGTCTGAATTTACTGTGTGTACAGTGGATTGTACTGTGTGGTGTGTAATAGTCTAACATGTACTGTGCTGTTACATAGTGTGATGTGGTGTGTATAATAGGTCTGACATTACTGTGGTTACAGGGTGTGTTACTGTGTGGTGTGTATATAGCTAACATGTATTGTATGTACAGGGTGTGTACTGTTGGTGTGTATAGTCTGACATTATAGTGTGTAAGGGGGTTGACTGTGTGGTGTGAATAGTTCTGACATTACTGTGTCTGTACAGTGTGTCACTCTGTGTGGTGTGTATATAGTCTTAGAATGTCTGTATGTTACACGGGTGTTTACTGTGTGGTCTGTATATAGTCTAACATTGTATGTATTGTAAGGGTGTGTCTTGTGGTGTGATATAGTCTGAACCATTTACTGTGTGCTACAGGTTGTGTAATGTTGGTGTTGTAATAGTTGAACATTACTTGTGTACAGTGTGTGTACTGTGTGGGTGTATATAGTCTGAATACTGTGTGTAAGGCAGGTGTAAGTACTGTGTGACGTGTGATATATAGTCTTGACATATACTGGTGATGTTACAGGTTGTGATACTGTGTGGATTGTATATAGTCTGACTTACTGTGTGTACAGGTGTGTACTGTGTGGTGTGTGATCATAGCTGAGATTACACTGGCGCCCGGATGTACTGTTCGTGTACAGTGTGTACTGTGTTTACTGTTGTACTGTCTATGTAGTCTGACATGTACTGTGTGTACAGGGTGTGTACAGGGTGTGTACTGTGTCTGTACTGTGTATATAGTCTGGCATGTGTTGTGTATTGTCTGACATGTACTATATGTACAGGGTATGCACTGTGTATGTACTGTGTCTGTACTGTGTATTGTCTGACATGTACTGTATGTACAGGGTATGCACTGTGTATGTACGTGTAATGTCTAGACACCACTTTATTGTCCTATGTGTCTACACTGTATGTACAGGGTATGCACTGTGTATGTACTGTGTATTTTTTTGGTATGTTGGCCTGCGGCTCTGAAATGTCCGACATTTTAGTTGATTTGGAGGATGAAATACTGTAGGGACATGAACTAATAATCAAGATACAACAACAGACTGACTTGTAAACAAAGACAATGTGGAACTAAGCTGGGGACCATTCGCTGTGTCGTGCACACCACGTGACACATTGTGCGCAAAGGTGGTGTCAGGTGTTGATGGTGGTGTCGTGCACGTCACTGTAGCTAATTCTACATCGTGTGGAATCTTCTGGTGACTGACATTCCTACAGGAATCTTGTCATCTCGGAATTCTCCGTACAGAAACATGACATCTTTATTTGTGTACTTTAACTACGTCTGAAAGCTTTGTGTACTACTTTTAATGTCATTTAATGACTTTATGTGACTTTAATGTCTGACTATTATGAGTACTTTAATGTCTGACTTTAATGTCTGACTGTTATGTTTACTTCTCCGTCTGACAGTTATGAGTACTTTAATGTCTGACAGTTGTGTACTTTAATGTCTGACAGTTCTGTGTTAGACTTGTGTACTTTAATGTCTGACTGTTATGTTTACTTCTATGTCTGACAGTCCTGTGTACTTTAATGTCAGACTGCTATGTGTTTGACTGCTATGTGTACCTGTAGGCAGGTAAAGGCTACACAAGGCTACAAGCAGCCCGAGGTGTAAACAAATGGCGAGGTGCGAACTGTAAACAGACGAGGAACAGAAATTAGAGAAAGTACGACCCGCGGCCGCGGAGGGAGAGAAAGCTATTTCATCACCTGTCGTCTGTAGGTGTGCCTGCACACAGCGCCACCTACCTCCCGCTACTTTCCCACCCACCCTCCAGACCTCGCTGCGTCATCTTGTGTGTGGGTAGGGGGGAGGGGCCACACCTCCTTCCTCCTGCCCCCATCACCCCTCAGTGTGAATGATTGGCATCCGTCTCGTCTACCTGTCGGTCTCAGGTGGTGCTGGGGGAGGGGCTGTGTGGTGTTGCCTGACCTGGATAGTACAGAGGGGGAGTGGGAGGGGAGCGAGGTGAGAGTGCATCTGATTGGTGGAGTTTCCCAGGGGTGGGGAGGGAGTGCTGAATGGAGGCCAAGGAAGACAGGTATATAAGGGTGGGGCGCGTTTCATCATCACTTGCCTGCACAAGCTGCTGTTGACAAACAAAGTCTGGTCTCAGAGCCTCATTCAGCACCCGCTGTCGCCACAACATCGTCTCCTTGTCCACGTCAGTCTTTCGAGACATCTAGCAGACGACGACATCACTACCACCACAACAACCGTCAGTCTCTCTAGCAGACGACTCTACCACCCAGACTCATACACCACAAACAACCGAGTCGCTCAAACATCTACCCGGAGTAGACGACGACATCACAGGAAGCACTAACCAACAACACCGCGCAAGTGACGAGCGACTGACACACGATACAAAGATGGCAGCAATGACGACTGTGGTGATGGCGGTGTTCATTGTCACAGTAAGTAGCTTCACAAACTTGTCGCTAGACTCAAGTTTTCTGTTTTTCTTGTTCGTCTCAACCATTGCGATCCGAGTGAGAACCTTTCATCTGGTCGCACACACACTTCACAAGTCAACAACACTTTCAGTTTTTAATGCGAGGCCTGACTAAACAATTGGCAATTATATTCCTCATGAATTTCAGATTTTTAACACATTTTTCACAGTTCGTCTGGTGCCTTGACTGGCGAGCGGTTTGTGTGCGTGTGTTTACTGTGAGACAGCGGGGCTGTGGTGACAATGAAGGAAACGTATAACATCAACAGAAAGTAATTTCTTAGTCTGAAGTACATAGGTACATAGGTACACAAGCAGATGCTTTTGTAACACAGGTTAAGAAAATAACTAGACGGGTGGACACACTGTAACCACAAGTGTAAAGGGTGGCTGTACGTAAGTATAAAGCCGGGTGGCTGTACCTACATTGTGTCCTTTCTACCTACATTGCAGGTGGCGCTCATGTTGGTGGCCGCAGAAGCAAGAGTGTGCGAGGTGTGTATTTACTGAAATCATTTTCTGCATCCATGTCCTTCTGCTTCAGAAATTCTTTTCTCAACACAACACACACAAGCCCGCAAACACATGAACATGTAATAAGTTGTTAGGTTAGTATGTTTGTTTATGTGTATGTGTGAGAGAGACTCAGAAGAGACCAGTCACTTGTGTTACATACACTTCAGGTAGAGCACGTGGTGATGTTTGTGTCACATCGTCAGTATAATTATCTAGTGAGGTGTGTCATTTGTGTCACATCGTCAGTATACTTATCTAGTGAGTTGTGTCATTTGTGTCACAGCCCGAGTGTAACGATGACGAGCGCTGTGTCAGTCTGGACGTGCGTCGTAGCCATTCCAATGACTATGTCTGTGGTGAGTACTTTTCACTCTTCATCTCCACACCGTTCATGCCACCTTACCCCTTAACCCCATGCTACCACGGGTGTGTAATACACGTTCGCGATACTACTGTAGGAGAACTTTACAAAGCCTCATCGCCACCCGACCCACCCCAAACGTCATGGACAGGTACAGTCGCCAGTCAGGTGTAGCGGCTCGTGACGTCACACTCCATGTAGCAGCCTGCTCTCGCGACTGTTTGCAAGAAATAAATAACCGACTTTTCCGCAACATTCGTACTTTTAAAGTCGGTTAATATCTGTGTGACCCCAAAGGTGGCCACCGTTGTGTAATCACAAACCATTGTCCGTGACCCATGGAATGCCATGAACCGTGCATAGGCTGTTGACGTCAGGGGAGAGGGGTCAAGGCCACAGGAGACAACCCAGTGCTGCGCCAGGTGTGATGAGTTGTCCTGAGTTTAGAGCTCAAACATAATGTGAAATAAAAATAAAACCAATCAAAATAAAAATAAATTATACAAAATAAAATCATTTTGTACAAAACTGTAAATTACGGCATTTAGTTTGGTGTCCAATAGACTGTGACCACACAAGCGGGTCTGGCAGTGACGAGTCTGTTGCTTGTGTCCACAGTGCCTGTCCGCTGCCTCACCCGCGGACGACGGGGTCGTTGTCGTCACTCGTCGCCTCACTTCCACTTCAACCGCGTGACGATGAGCTGCGAGCCGCAGACTGCAGGCGCCTGCTACAGCTCCAGCAACAGCTTCGTGTCGCACGAGAACTGCGACCTCACGTGCTCGCCCTGGTACCGCCGATGAACACAGACACTCCTCCCACCTCCTCTCCACAAGCCACTTTGCTTGACATCCTGACACGTCACTGTCATGTCACTGACATGTGACCTCATCCCAGGTACGAGGAAGACAGCAGCAACTGGCCGGAAGCGCGAAGCGCGCATGCACGGAGGCAGCCGGCTGGTCGGGTGAGCAGACAAGGGGAGCCAACTGTGGTCTCTCGAGCAGAAAGTGGTTCATCCTGTCCACTGTCCTCGCTTGGCTGCTGTTGGAGTTTTTCTCTCTGCTGACCCCGACAGGTGTGACGTGAGTGTCACAGGAGTCACACGCCTGCCTCCAGTAGCTCTAGTCTTCCTCACTCCCTCAGTGTGTGTGTGTGTACGTGCGTGCGCGCGTGCCTGTGTGTGTGTGTGTACGCGTGCCTGTGTGTGTGTGCGTGCGCGCGTGCCTGTGTGTGTGGTGCGCGTGCCTGTGTGTGTGTTTCTACGCGCACGTGCGTGACTGTGTTTACGAATAGCAAACGAACTCAACAGTTGTTTTCTCACTTTGTAAGGGAGATAACCGCTGAACTGTACTGAAAACATTCCTTTCCAACAGTTATCTCCCCAGTCGGGTTTTACTGCTGAACGCCATGGTAACTAGCGGACAGGTCAAACAGTGGGTTGAATGTACCCGGCTGTGAGTGGCTCACTGAGCTACAGACCTAGATGTTGCACAGAACTGAGTTGTCGGCCGTGGGCCTGATGACTGACTGAGTGAAGTGAACGTGTCGCACGTGCTGCCTTCTGCCTGTGTCGCCATAGCTGAGTGTCTGCGTGCATTGTGGGAACGTGAAGCTCTGTACATATCGCACTCCTAATGTTGTTGGTAAATACTGGAGGCCCAATGTATTATTTATTTCCGTTTGTTACGCTTGACCCCGGGTAACCCCAGCTGAAAGGGGAATTTGCTGGAAACAGTTGTGGCCAGCCTCGCCTTGGTGCTCGCTACACCTGCTACAAGTTACTGTCCAGCGGAGGGAACGTCCTCACAGCACCTCGACCTGCTGAACTCTGTTCACTCTCCGACCGTCACCTGAGCTCACACCTGCCCGTGACGTCGACGTAGTCTTTTCTCAGAACATGACGGTTGTCGTCGCCATGGGAACCACTTTCAAGGCTTTGAACAAGAGAAATTCAGGGCTAGCAGAAACATAGATACAACGAGCAGAAAAGTTGCTTTGTTGGCGATGGCGAACCATTGTGAAATGAGGTCATAACCTTTTAATTAAAATGTTTCCTGCTGACGTGTGCCTGGGGTGAAGAGCATGTCACGAGGCAGCTCAAGAACTGGCCTCCTCCTCCTTAGCACAAGGGTTCGTTGTGAATCACATGCCAGCTATTGTTGGGTAGAGCTCGGAGTCATCAGGAGGAGGACTCGATCTCATGACGACCCTGGACTCGCGGAACGATCTGTGCTTGCGAATGAGTTGCGTCCCTTGTGAAGTTGTCTCCCTTGTCACTCTTCTTTCCCCTTAGATGCACTGGGACGCTCGTCAACAACACTTTTGTTTACTAAGTTATCTCATGCTGAAACCTGTGTTTACATCTGTTCACACATGTGTGTACTCTGTTCATATCTGTGTTCTGATGTCAGATCGTCTGGTGTTCACATAGCGTGGACTGGTGTTGCTTCACGCTTACTCTCAATAAAGCATGGAGAGAAAGAAAACAAAGAAGTTTGTGTTTGTATCTGTTCCTCCCTGCGTCTGAAAGGTGATTCACGCACGCACACAGACATTCACACGCACACACAGTAATAATAGTACAATACTGGTGTTTGAGTTTTACACGCAGCACAGATACATACCACCTCACACTGTTCCCTCTCTCACTTCACACTGTTCTATCTCTATCACTTCACACACTTCTCTCTCTCACTTCACACTCTTCTCTCTCTCACTTCACACTGTTCTATCTCTCTCACTTCACACTGTTCCCTCTCTATCACTTCACACTGTTCTATCTCTCACTTCACACTCTTCTCTCTCTCACTTCACACTCTTCTCTCTCTCACTTCACACTGTTCTATCTCTCTCACTTCACACTCTTCTCTCTCTCACTTCACACTGTTCTATCTCTCACTTCACACTGTTCTATCTCTCACTTCACACTCTTCTCTCTCTCACTTCACACTCTTCTCTCTCTCTCTCTCACTTCACACTGTTCTATCTCTCACACTTCACACTGTTCTCTCTCTCTCACTTCATACTGTTCTCTCTCTCACTTCGCACTGTTCTCTCTCTCACTTCACACTGTTCTCTCTGTCTCAAGTCCGCTGGCGTACCGATTAGCGCCTGTCACCAACACAGTTGACTGTCCTGGGTTCAGCTCTCGTCTCGGGCAGGCTGTTCTTTCTCTGCACGTGACATCTGTTTACAGGATGTGATGTAGTTGCTGACACCAGTTGCCCCCCCCCTTCCCTGCTCTCTCTCTCTCGTAGACGCGCGTGCTGCCCCCTCTCACCTAGAGAATGGTCATTCGAGCCTCGCACATTAGAGTAAGATGACGGAAAGAGTCCAGCACAACAACTGAACTGCTACACTAATTAATTAAAAGTAATCAGAGCAGTTTTCTGTCCGTGACTAGACTGTCAGTACAGAGTGGTAGATTGTTGGACTCTCCGAGCTTTGCTATGTAACGTGGCAACACACACAGTGAAAATAGAAGAGAAAGCAGTTTCCTCCCTTGTGTCGAGTCTCCAAACAACGACAGCGACGGCTGGGGTCATGAGTATTGACCCCACATCAACAGGGACGTGTATAGATACGACTGTAGGTCAGCTCTGCTTTTGTCGGCGATAGTTTGAATGTTTGCACTGGTTTTTACAAGCAAATTATTTTAGCGCTCAGTCCGTCTGAGAGTCGTGCCTCCCGCTCTTGTCGACTAGAATAGTTTGGAAGGTGGGGG